>NC_080068.1:116847086-117151302 GCF_949987535.1 Balaenoptera acutorostrata | reverse complement strand
AGGCTAAGTTGAGCCTTGCACTGGTTCCAGCAATGTGAATGAGATGGGAGTAGAGATGATGCAGGTCACTTTCAAACTTGAAATCTGTGAAACAGATGTGCGTTCTCCGTTTCCTCTTTCTCCATCTGCCACTGAAGGCAAACTATTTTCAAACTCTAGGGGAGGACCAAGCCACAAGGGGAAGAAGCCTGGATGCCTGAATCCACATGTGAAAAGTTGCCCACAGACCAGAGCTACTCACAGTGGTTTGTTAGGTAAGGTAGATATAAGCTTCTCCTGGGTTAAGTCACTGAGATTTGCAGCATATTTATAATCATAGGTAGCATTGGCCTAACTAAAACATAGGGTTTATTATAAAACCTGGAAAATAAAAATCAATAGCAACAGTTGATATATTCATTGTAAAAGCAGGACAAGCACACATGAATGGAATCATGCTATCTTTGTAACAACCACCATCTATATAAATAGAAGAATCAAGGAAGAATATCCATTAAAATTTTAATAAACAAGTCTGAATATTGTCATTACTGATAATTCCTGTCTTATTTTTTATGCTTCTCTGAATTTTCCAAATGCTCTGTAATATGAAATACTTTTGATATAAGGAAAAAGAAGTTTTTTTAAAGAAGATGTAGCTATTAATAACCAGATGTCAGTGTCTCTAAGACAGAAACCATTACTACTGTGTCCTGGCACATAGTAGGTCCTCAACAAATATATACTTAATGATAATAATATTAATTAATAATAAAGCTCTCATATACAATACCCTATAGTTTCCCAGGGGTTGGTGATAGAATAGAAGTGGGGTGTTACATAGATGCTTTTTCAGGTTTGTGTTTGAAGATGTTCTTTTCTCAACAAAAAGCAACTTCATTAATAAGTCATTTTTAAAAAAATAAGAGTGTTTGGAAAGTCGTACCAAAATGAACTTTACTCAGGCAAAGTTTAAAAAGTGTAAGACTAAAACAACAGCTTTCCAGACATGCCTGACCTAATACTGCTGTGACTCATAATTAAGAACCATCACCAGGGTAAGCAACTGGTTCCTGAAATTGCCTGCGATCAGAGTGGAGTTGCTGGCAGTGGTGTCTTTCTCCCCAGGGGAATGCTGAAGTGCCATCCAGTTCTGACTACCTCTGAAAACATGCCTTCTATCACCATAGCAGCAAGGCTGATCATCTCATCTTGATTAAAGAGGTCTCTGCTCTCAAGTCCATGAGGGTAAAATCAGCACTTCCAGACGCAGGATGAGTCATTGTTTTTGGCCTCATTAACATGGTACAGCCCTTCTGTCTGCTAACAACCAGATATTTAAATAAAAAAAAAAAAAACAAAGTCAGTTAACCAAAGGAGTAAAATGAGGCAGCCAGGCAGTGAGAATTACAGCAAATAATTCCAAATCCCAACTTTGCTTTGGATGAAGAAAAGGTGAACTAAAAAACAAAACAAAAAACACAACTCTAAAAAACTACATTAACCCTTTAAATGTGCATGTTCTCTAAAGAGCCAGGACCACCTGGTTGTTAGAAGAAAATGTTAATTCAAGTATGTACTTAGTTCTGAAGAACAAACAAGTTTGTTATGATGAAGGATTCCCGGTTGAATGTGCCTCTTCAGAAGAGATTTGGAGCCAAAGCAGAGGCTGTGTCTTGCTGCTGCTGGAATGGAGGGTTCGATGGACGGGAAATGGAAAGCGCAGTAACAGCTTTGTGTGGAGAGGAGCCAGTTAGGCAGTTGGGAACATTCTGAAGCAACCTTGTGGCTTTTGGAACAGTAGATATGTTTTGTTAAGTAAGAGAAGGCACATGAAAGAGACTGAGCTGGACCAGAAGAAAATGCAACTGTTCAGCTCAAAGTTGTCTAAGTAAGGATTTGTGATCAGATTTTCCCAGGGTTAAACACACACACACACGCACACACACACACACACACACACACAAACACAGCATAGAAAATAGAGTTGAAAATAGAATTTTTTCCACTCCCCTCACCACAAAAATGTACAGACAGCCTTCAGCATTAATAGCTAATTGAAGCCCCATTTTTTTTTTCTTGCAAGGATGACCCTCTAAAATTTCACAATCTTTAATACAGCAACTGGGTTAATATTCTTATATGGAGACCCTCCCTGATGATTCTGGTTCCAAAGAGAGCATATCTTGTGGACTGGGATGACAAAAGCAAGACGCTCCATTAGGATGAAAGGAGAGGCTAATAATTTGTCAATAAAAGTTATGAAGAGCAAGGAGTATCTTTAAAGAGCCCAAGTGAACATGATCTCATTCTTAAAAACATTACAACACAGAACAGTTTAGTAACAAGACAGAAAAGCTGAGGGAAAGAAATTCCATCCAAGACGGCAGTGAGATCTACAATATGCATGTGCAAGTGGAGAGCAACTTAGAGGGTCTCCTAAGGTCAAATGTATACTGTGGATGGAGAACAGCAAGTAAGTTCTCAGTTACTCTGAATGAAAGCTCTCTCAATGTCTCAAAACGAAGCATTGGAAGAAATCCACTAAACAAAATAGATTCAGGCTCTAGAGACCTCTAACAAAATGTGGTTACTGAGGAGAAAATACCCAAATGTGAATTGTAAACTAAACAAGTGCAGGAAATAAAGAGCCCAGTGACTATATTTAGTTTACAATGTACTAGTCAATTAAATTTCACATTTCCTAAAGCAGTCTGATTTTGCTTGGGTTGAATGGATACATGATTTTCCACAGAAAAGAGCCTAGCAGTTGAAAATAATAGAGTACATATTAACCAGTGAGATTGATGGCAAAATGCTTGTAGACATGATAAGATTGTCTTTAAAAAATTTGTGGTGCATAAGATCTACTAACAGCGCATTGTCCATGTTAAGGGCTACTGGACAACCTCTTCCTTAATTTCCTGGGACATCTACCTTGCCTAGAAAATTCAGGTAGGTAATTGCTCATTGGTATTTTCTCTCTCCCTCTCTCCCTCACCTTACATAAAAGCTTCAGAGAAGAATAGATGTTCCAACTAAATCAAGGATATGGAGTTTGTTTCCTACTCCACCCTAGATAAAAGCATGTTTAAAGATGTAGGAAAGAAATCCCTTTTCCTCCATGCGTTACATTCAAATATCAGATTAACAGTTAGGTAGTTGTCTAAAATCTTCATTTTGCTTCTTTAACAAATTGAACTGGAAGCCCTATGTGAAGCAGTACAAGAATCTGTGACAAATTCAGATAGTGTTTATATTTTTCTCACCTGGTAAATATCTAGTTAGAATAGTCTAGATCAATAGAACTAAGGTTAGGAGGTTTGAGGAGTCAAGTAGTATTGAATTTCTACTTTGTCAAGGATTGTTCCATAGGATAACACATGTTTCAGTAAAAGTCCATTTTTGGATTTATCTAATGTTTAGAACAGTGTTATTCATAATAGGCAAAAAGTGGAAACAACCCAAATGTCCATCAACTAATGAGTGGATAAACACAATGTGGTATATCCTTCCAAAGGAATATCATTTGGCAATGAAAGGAATTAAGTGCTAATAGATGCTACAGCATGGATGAATCTTGAAAACATAATGCTAAGTGAAAGAAGCCAGTTACAAAAGATCACATATTGTATGATTTCTCTTCTATAAATATCTGGAATAGGAAAATCTACACAGACAGAAAGTGGATTAGTGGTTGCTTAGGACTTGGGATGGGGATGGAAAGGAGAATGACTGATAATATATGTAAGGTTTCTTTTGGGGATGATGAAATATCTAAACTTAGATGGTTGTGATGCACAACTCTGTAAATACACTAAAACCACCCAGTTTACCATTTTAAATCAGTGAAATTTATACTATGCCAAGTAGATTGCAATAAAGTTGTTTTTAAAAGGGCCACCACTAAAGTCAGGTAGGCAAATGTACTTATTGCTCTCCTCTGAACATATTGGACTAATCATTACCATTGGCAACATCATTATTATCATCATTAATATTTATAGGCACTGGTACCAGGCACTCATCTAAAATGCTTTGCATCCATTTTCTCATTTCTATATCAACCAACAATTATTTGCTTCCCCATTTTATATATGATAAAATTTAGGCTTAGAGAGAATTAAGTAATTTGCCTAGGACTACAGAGTTAGTAATATCAGAACTATGATTCAATCTCTCTCTGATTCCAGAGTTGCTTAATGGCTACATTACCTGTGTTTTAGAAAGAGATCAAAACACCTGCGTTGATTTAGTGGCACTGTCCTAAAATTAACCCTGTATGATGATATGATGATTTCACGTTTTACATGCCCTGTCCTCTATGAGGTTTAAGAGAGCTTAAATCATATCTTCTAATTATTTGTTTTGATTTTATTTGGATAATCAAGTTTTAATCCATTTCTCTACTTTTGGGAGGAGATTACCACTCTACCTCCATAATAAAATAATTATTTCCTAGCATATAGAGAAATCTGAAGAGAATTAGCCAGTGGTTGAATGTTTTCCATTGAAGATATTAAATTTTCTTTGCATGTGGGTATAACAAACGTTACAAGAAGATAAAGAGACTGAGAATGGGGTGACAGTAAGGTTTATGTAGAACGTTGTTGGATTTGTACAAACTTGTAGACTAATAATTTTTTTCTTTATAGACAGTTGCAAACTTTTTGAGGCATGGCATGGGAACATTCTTTACACTATGATTTAATATGCCAGAAAGTAGGACTGAAAACAAATGACCTCATGGAAAGAGTCTCAAAAAAATGTGCCCTGACACTTTATTTAAGGCCTTGGGGTTATTTGTGATGTTTCTTCAGTTAAGTGGGATTTTAATTTGTTGTAGATTAGACCGTTTGAGTCTAGAGTCTATCTCTGGCGGTGCTCCTTGCCCTGGAACAAAATGATATCTGAAGAACTATGCATCTCATCAAGAGAGAGTCAATCCAATATACACCCCAAAGAAGTTTATTTTAAAAATAAGAGAAATTTTGACAAAGTGAATATTGACATTTTGGACAGAAGCAAATTTTAAAATTCAGAGATTTAAAAAATTATTGTTGGGGTTTCCCTGGTGGTGCAGTGGTTAAGAATCTGCCTGCCAATGCAGGGGACACGGGTTCGAGCCCTGGTCCGGGAAGATCCCACATGCTGTGGAGCAACTAAGCCCGTGCGCCACAACTACTGAGCCTGCGCTCTAGAGCTCGCATGTCACAACTACTGAGCCCGTGCGTCACAACTACTGAAGCCCATGCACCTAGAGTCCATGCTCTGCAACAAGAGAAGCCACCGCAATGAGAAGCCTGCACAAGACCCAACGCAACCAAAAATAAAAATTAAAAATAAATCTATTAAAAAAATTATTGTTACCAAGAAAAAAAGAGAAAAGATGCAAAGTACTAATATCATAAATGAAAAAGGAGTCATTAATACCAATCTCCTGGATGTCAAAAGAATAATAAAGGGAAACTATGAACAGCTCTATGCTCACAAATTTGATAACTTAGATTTAATTGACTAATGTCTTGAAAGACACAAACTACCAAAACTCATACAAAGAAAAACAGATCATTTAAATAGGCCTGTATCTATTAAAATAACTGAATCGATAATTAAGAAACTTCCAAAAAAAAGAAAGTGCCAGGCCCATTTCACTGGTTAATTCTACTGAACATTTAAGAAAAATATTATATAAATTCTCCACAATTTCTTCCAGAAAACAGAAGCAGAGTGCACACATTCTATAAGGTTAGTATTACCTTAATATCAAAGCCAGATAAAGACACTATAAGACAGGAAAACTATAGACCAATATCCCTCATGAATATAGATGTAAACATCCTCAATAAAATATTAGCAACTTGAACCCAAAATTTATTAAAACAATTAAATACCATAATCAGATGGTTTATTCCAAATATGCAAGGCTGGTTGAACATTTGAGAATCAATTAATGTAATCCATCATGTCAATATGTTAAAAAATATGATCATATAAGTTACAGAAAAAGCATATGACAAAATTCAACACCGTTCATGATCATAAGTCTCGGCAAACTAAGAACAGAAGTGGCTTTCCTTGAGTGATGTCAGCAAGATAATGGAATAGGAGATATAAGCCTTTGCTCCCCCTTCAAACCCAACAATTAGACAGCTATCCATGAATGAAAATAACCCTGGGAGGGCTCATGAGTGCAATAAGAACCTGCAGCAACACAGTGGAACAAAAAGCAGAGAATAAATGTAAACAAAGAATTGCTGGGGAGATTGGCATAAGTGAGATTTCTGGAAATGGCTAAGAACAAAAAGGAACGGTGGGAACTCTCAGCATCAGCCATGCATCAGGTGACACCATGGTTTCCAGTGGCCCTTGTGGCAGCTGACAGCTGCAGACTCCCTATAGTTTTCACAGCTGAGGGCCCCATAGTGTTCATCGGTGTGGAGCCTAGGGGCCTGCACCAGCAGCTTCTGCCACTGATGCAACCAACAGCCATCACTGCAGTGAAGCCCTGGAGAGGGAGACATTGCTGCATGCTCACCCACTCCCAAAAAGCAGCCACTGTTGCACCACCCCAAGACCAGGTCTGCCCCACCCCCACAATCCTGCACACACCCCAGATCTGGAGCTGCAGCCACTATGCGTGCCCACACTCCAGACCTCAGCTTTGTGGTTGCTCTGCCCATGCCCATGCTACAAATTCTGACTCAGCAGCCAGTCCACGAGTGCCTGTGCCTAGAGCAGGAGCTCTGCAGCAAGAGCACCCACACCCCAGACCTGTGGCCTCACTGACAGAGCTGCATGGAGACTATGCTGCTGCACCCTCCCCGGTGTTGAAACCACCACACCCCACCCAGACAGTGCCCTCACACCCACTGGTAGATAAAGATCTTTCCCTACCAAAGCTAGTCCATAACGTTTGGAAGAGATAACTGTTGCATCAAACTTGTGCAGACATCAAGACAAGTCTACAAGAAACATGAAAAAAATCAAGGGAAATGATAGTACCAAAGGAACACAAAAATTTTCCATAACTGTCTCCAAAGAAATGGAGATTGAAGACTTGATGGACAAAGAATTCAAAATAATTTTTTCAAGGAAGCTCAGCAAGCTATAAGAGAGGATAGACAAAATGAAATAATATCAGGAAAAAAATCCATGAACAAGAAAGTCAACAAAGATAGGAATTATGAAAAAGAACCAAACAAATTCTGAAGCTGAAGAATTCAATGACTAAAATAAAATTTCAGTGAAGAATGTCAACAGAAAACTTGATCAAGCAGAAGAAAGAACCTGTGAACTCAAAGATAAGTCATTTGAAATTATCCAGTTAGATGAACAACCCCCCTCCCCCAAAATGAATAAGACTAAAGCAAACATATGGAATTTATTGGACATTATCCAGTGAAACACATTAGGGGAGTCCATGAAGTAAAAGAGAGAGAGAGGGGAACAGAAAGCTTATTTAAAGAAATAATAGCTGAAAACATCTCAAATCTGGGGATAGATATGGACATCTATGTGAAATTCATAGGTTCCCAAGTTCAATCCAAAGAGGGTTTCACCAAGACTCATTATAATAAACATGTAAAAATCAAAGACAAAGAATTTTGAAAGCAGCATGAGAAAAAAACTCTTCACATATAAGGGAATCCCATAAGGCTATCAGTGCATTTTTCAGCAAAAAGTTGTAGGCCAGAAGAGAATGAGATGATATATTCAAAGTGTTAAAAGAAAAACCTGCCAACCAAGAAGACTTTACCTGACAAAGCTGTCCTTCCAAAATGAAGGAGACACCCATGGTCAATTAATCTATGACAAAGGAGGCAAGACTATACAATGGAGAAAAGACAGCCTCTTCAATAAGTGGTGCTGGGAAAACTGGACAGCTACATGTAAAAGACTGAAATTAGAACATTCTCTAACACCATACACAAAAATAAACTCAAAATGGACCAAAGACCTAAATGTAAGGCCAGACACTATAAAACTCTTAGAGGAAAACATAGGCAGAACACTCTGACATAAATCTCAACAATATCTTTTTTGATCCTCCTCCTAAAGTGATGGAAATAAAAACAAAAATAAACAAGTGGGACCTAATTAAACTTAAAAGCTTTCGCACAGCAAAGGAAACCATAAAATGAAAAGACAACCCACAGAATGGGAGAGAGTATTTGCAAACAAAGCAAATGACAAGGGATTAATCTCCAAAATATACAAACAGCTCATGCAGCTCTAGGTCAAAAAAACAAACAACCAAATCAAAAAATGGGCATTACATAGTGTCCTTCCTTGTCTCTTCTGACAGTCTTTATTTTAAAGTCTATTTTGTCTGAGATGAGTATTGCTACTCCAGCCTTCTTTGATTTCCATTTGCATGGAATATCTTTTTCCATCACCTCATTTTCAGTCTGTATGTGTCCCTAGGTTTAAATTGTGTCTCTTGTAAACATATATACGGATCTTGTTTTTGTACCCATTCAGCCAGTCTGTCTTTTGGTTGGAGCATTTAATCCATTTACTTTTAAGGTAATTATCGATATATATGTTCCTATTAGCATTTTCTTAATTGTTTGGGGGGCTACAGTAATCAAGACAGCATGGTACTGGCACAAAAACAGAAACACAGATCAATGGAACAAGATAGAAAGCCCAGAGATAAACCCGCTCACCTGTGGTTACCTAATCTATAACTAAGGAGGCTAGAATATACAATGGAGCAAAGACAGCCTCTTCAATAAGTGGTCCTGGGAAAAATGGACAGCTACATATAGAAGAATGAAATTAGAACACTCCCTAACACCATACACAAAAATAAACTTAAAATGGATCAAAGACCTCATCATAAAGCTGGACATTATAAAACTCTTAGAGGAAAACAGAGGTAGAACACTCTTTGACATAAATCACAGCAAGATCTTTTTTGACCTACCTCCTAGAGTAATGAGAATAAAAACAAAAATAAACAAATGGAACCTAACGAAACTTAAAAGCTTTTGCACAGCAAAGAAAACCATAAATAAGATGAAAAGAAAACCCTCAGAATGGGAGAAAATATTTGCAAATGAAGCAACTGACAAAGGATTAATCTCCAATCTATAAAAACAGCTCATGCAGCTCAATATCAAAAAAATAAACCACCCAATCAAAAAATGGGCAGGGCTTCCCTGGTGGCGCGGTGGTTGAGAGTCTGCCTGCTAGTGCAGGGGACACGGGTTCGAGCCCTGGTCTGGGAAGATCCCACATGCCGTGGAGCGGCTTGGCCTGTGAGCCACAACTACTGAGCCTGTGCATCTGGAGCCTGTGCTCCGCAACAAGAGAGGCCGCGATAGTGAGAGGCCCGCGCACCGCGATGAAGAGTGGCCCCCGCTTGCCACAACTAGAGAAGGCCCTAGCACAGAAACGAAGACCCAACATAGCAATCAATCAATCAATAAAATAAATAAATCTTTAAAAAAAAAAAAAAATGGGCAGAAGACCTAAATAGACATTTCTCCAAAGAAGACATATAGATGGCCAACAAACACATGAAAAAATGCTCAACATCACTAATTATTAAAGAAATGTAAATCAAAATTACAATGAGGTACCACCTCACACCAATCAGAATGAGTATCATCAGAAAATCTACAAACAATAAATGCTGGAGAGGGTGTGGAGAAAAAGGAACCCTCCTACACTGTTGGTGGAAATGTAAATTGGTACAACCACTATGGAGAACACTATGGAGGTTTCTTAAAAAACTAAAAATAGAACTACCATATGATTCAGCAATCCCACTCCTGGGCATATATCTGGAGAAAACTATAAATCAAAAAGATACATGCACTCCAATGTTCATTGAAGCACTGTTTAAAACAGCCCAGACATGGAAGTAACCTAAATGTCCATCAATAGAGGAATGGATAAAGAAGATGTGGTACATATATACAGTGGAATATTAGCCATAAAAAAGAATGAAATAATGCCATTTGCAGCAACATGGATGGACCTAGAGATTAGCATACTAAGTGAAGTAAGACAGACAGAGAAAGACAAATACCATATGATATCACTCATATGTGGAATCTAATTAAAAATGATACAACTGAACTTATTTACAAAATAAAAACAGACTCATAGATTTTGAAAACATACTTATGGTTACAAAAGGGGAAAGGTGTGGGTGAGGGATAAATTAGGAACTTGGGATTAACATACACACACTACTACATATAAAATAGATAACGAACAAGGACCTACTGCATAGCACAGGGAACTCTACTCAATATCTGTAATAACCTATATGGGAAAAAAATCTGAAAAAGAATAGATATATGCGTATGTATAACTGAATCACTTTGCTGTACACCTGAAACTAACACATTGTAATCAACTATAGTCCAATAAAATTTTAAAAATAAAATTTTAAAATTTATACAAAAAACCCACAACAAAATGAAGGAGAGATAAAAACTTTTTTTAGACAAACAAAACCTGAGGGATTTCATCACCACAAGACCTGCCTTACAAGAAATGCTTAAAGCAGGAGTTATTCAAGTTGAAATGAAAAGACACTAATTAACATAAAACATATGAAAGTGTAAAACAATGATAAAGGTAAATATATAGTCTAATTTAGAATATTATAATACTGCAATAGTAGGTGTAAGTCACTGTTAACTCTAGTATAAAGTAAGGTAAGTATTAAAGACAAGTATAAAGATAAGAGTGCTAAAAATAACTATAGCTATAATAATTTGTTATGGATACACAATATAAAAAGTAAATTGTGACATCAAAAAGCATAAAATGTGGGTAAGGGAGTAAAGGGGTAGAGTTTTTGTATGCAATCAAAGTTATTATCAGCTTAAAATAGACTGTTATAGCTATAAGATGTTTTATGTAACCTTATGGAAACCACAAAGCAAAAACTTATAGTAGATACACAAAAGATAAAGAAATCAAAGCATACCACTACAGAAAATCATCAGATAACAAAGAAAGACAGCGAGAGAGGAAGGAAATTACAAAACAGCCAAAAAACAATGAACAAAATGGCAATAGTAAGTCTTTACCTATTAATAATTACTTTAAAGCTAAGTGGATTAAACTATCCAATGAAAGACAGAGTGGCTTAATGGATTAAAAAATAAGACCCAATTTTATACTGCCTACAAAAGATTCACTTCAGCTTTAAGGACATACATAGGCTGTAAGTGAAGGAATGGAAAAAGATATTCCATATAAATGAAAATCGAAAGAAGAGAGGTAACAATAATTATATCAGACAAAATAGACTTCAAGTCTGAAAATTTAAGAGGAAACTAAGAAGGGCATCATATAATGATAAAGGGGTCAATTCATCAAGAGGATATAACAGTTGTAAATATATATGAACATCAGTCCCTAATTAATATATTACTATGTTAAGCAAGGTGATTAAATCAGTAGTCAAAAATCTCCCAACAAAGAAAAGTCCAGAACCAGAGAGTTTCACTGGTAAATTCTACCAAACATTTAAGAAAAAATTAATGCCAGCCCTTCTCAAACACTTCCAAAAAGTTGAACATGAGGAAATATTTCCAAACTCACTTTATGAGGACATAATTACCTTGATACTATAGCCTGATAAATTACAGGCCAATATCCCTGATGAACACAGATGCAAAAATCCTAAACAAAATATTAGCAAATCTAATTCAACAGTAGATTAAAAGGATCATACACCAAGATCAAGTGAGATTTATCCCTGGGATGCAAGGATGGTTCAACATAAGGATATAAATCAATGTGATACACCACGTTAAAAAAAATGAAGGATAAAAATAATATGATCACCTCAATAGATGCAGAAAAAGCATTTGACAAAATTCAACATCCTTTATGATAAAAACTCCTCTCAACAAGTTAGGTACAGAAGGAATATACCTCAACATAATACAGACAAGGCCACAGCTAGCATCATACTCAACAGTGAAAACCTAAAAGCTTTTCCTCTAAGATCAGGAACAAGATAAGCATGTCCTCTCTCTCCACTTTTTTTCAACAGAGTACTAGAATTCCTAGCCAGACTGCTTAGGCAAGGAAAAGAAATAAAGGCATCCAAACTGAAAAGGATGATTTAAAATTGTCTGTTTGCAGGTGACATGATCTTATGTATAAACCTAAAGACTCCACAAAAAAGTTGTTAAAGCTAATAAATTCAGTAAAGTTGCAGGATGCAAAAATCAAAGTGCAAAAATCAGTTACATTTCTATACACTAACAACAAATTAACTGAAAAAGAAATAAATAAAACAATCCCATTTACAAGAGCATGAGAAAAATAAAATATTTAGGAATAAATCTAACCAAGTAGGTGAAAGATCTGTACACTGAAAACTACAACACGTTGATGAAAGAAATTGAAAACACAGATAAGTGAAAGAATGTCCTGTGTTCATGGATTGCAAGAATATTTTTTAAAATGTCAATACCACCCAAAGCAATCTACAGATTTAATGCAATCTCCATTAAAATTCCAATGGCATTTTTCACAGAAAAAAAATCCTAAAATTTGTATGGAATCACAAAAGACCCCAAATAGATAAGTGTTCTTGAGCAAGAAAAGCAAAGCTGGAGGAATCATGCTTTCTGATTTCAAATTATATTACAAAGCCATAGTAATCAAAACAGTATTGATCTGGCATAAAGACAGACACATAGACCAATAGAACAGAATAAATAGCCCAGATAATAAACCCATGAATATATGGTTAACTAAACTTCGACAAAGACACCAAGAGTACACAGTGGGGAAAGGATAGCCTTTCCAACAAATGGTGTTGGGAAAATGGGTTACCCACATGGAAAAGAATGAAATTGGACCACTATCTTACACCATACACAAAAATCAATTCAAAATGATTTAAAGATTTGAATTTAAGACCTGAAACTGTAAAACTTCTAGAAGAAAACATAGGGGAAATCTCCTTGACTTTGGCCCCAGCAATGATTTTTTGAATTTAACACCAAAAGCACAGATAACAAAAACCAAAAACAAATGGGTCTACAGACTTTAAAAAGCTTCTACCCAGCAAAGGAAACAATTAGAAAAATGAAAAAGTAACCTACAGAATGGGAGAAAATATTTTGAAAACCATATCTAATAACCGGTAAATATCTAAAATATGTAAGGAACAACTCAATAGCAAAAACCAAAACAAACAAACAAAAAACTAATTAAGAAATGCACAAAGGACCTGGATAGACATTTTCCAAAGAAGACACACAAATGACCAACGGGTATATGAAAAGATGTTCAACATCACTAATTATCAGGGAAGTTAAAATCAAAACCACAATGAGATATCACCTTATACTTGTTGAGACAGCTGTTACCAAAATGCCAAAAGATAATAAGTGTTGGTGAGGATGTGGAGAATAGAGTACCCATGTACACTATTGGTGGGAATGTAAGTTTTATAGCCATTATGGAAAACAGTATGGAGTTTCCTCAAAAACTTAAAAATAAAACCATCATATGATACAGAAATCCCATTTCTGGGTATATATCTAAAGGAAATAAAATCATCATCTCTAAGACATATCTGCACTCCCAGTTTATTGCAGCACTATTCACGGTAACCAAGATATGGAAACAATCTAACTATCCATCCGTGGATGAATGGATAAAAGAATACACACACACACACACACACACACACACACTCTCTCTCTCACACAACAGAATATTATAAGGTCTTGATAAAGAAGGAAATCCTGTCATGTGTGACACAGAAAGACAAATTTACTGCTGATCTCACTTACATGTAGCATCTAAGAAAAAAGTCAAACTCATAGTAGCAGAGTAGAATGTTGGTTGCCAGGGGCTGGGGAGTAGGAAGAAAAGGGAGATGTGAGCCAGAGGGGACAAACTCTCAGTTATAAGATGAATAAGTTCTGGAGAACTAATGTACATCATGATGACCATTTTAATAATAATGTATTGTATACTTGAAATTTGCTAAGAGTAAAATGTTCTCACCACAAAAAGGGTGGAAGTAACTATTGGCAAATATGTTAATTAGCTTGATGACGGTAGTCATTTCACAACGTATATGGATATCAAAACATCATATTGTACAATCCAAAATGTATACAATTTTTATGTAACATAAAAAACTGGGAAAAAGAAAAGGAAATGGCCTTTCTCAACTTGGTAAAGAACATCTATAGAATACCAACAGCTAATATATACTTAGTAGTGTAAAACTGAACACATTCCCCCTAAGATTAGGAACAAGGCAAAGATGTCCACTCTCACAACTCCTATTCATCATCATATAAGAACTCATGCAATAAAAAAAGTACACAGATTGGAAAAGGAAAGGGAAAAATAATTTTTTTTTAAACAAATGACAGGATTGCTGATGTTGAAAACCTCCCAAAATTGACAAGAAAACACCTGGAATGAATAAGTGAATATTGCAAGGTTGCAGGATACAATGTTAATACAAGAAATTCAATTGCTAGTCTAAGTAACAGCAATGAACAATGTGAAATGTGAAGTTTTAAAAAAATACTATTTACAGTAGCACAAAAAATGAAGGACTAACAAAATATATGCAAAATCTGTATACAGGAAACTACAAACTCCGATGAAAGAAATCAAGAAAGATATAAATTAACAGAGAGATATTCCATGTTAATGGATTGGAAGCCTCAATACTGTTACGATGTCATTTCTTCCCAACTTGTTCTATAGCTTCAGTGCAACCCAATCAAAACCCCAAGAGGCTATTTTGTAGATAATTGACAAAATGATTCTATAATTTATATGAAAAGACAAAAGACCTAGAATAGCCAACACAATACTGAAGAAGAACATAGAGCACTTAACATTACCCAATTTCAATACTTATTATACAGCTCCAGTAATCAAGTAATCAATACCAGCATGGTACTGGTGAAAGAATAATACACTGATCATTGGACCAGACTAGAAAGCCAAAAAAAAAAAATAGACCCAAATAAATATAGTCAATAGATCTTTGACAAAGGAGGAAAGGCAATTCAGTGGAGAATGAATACTTTTTTCAATAAATGATGCAACCTAAACATAGATCTTACACTTTTCACAAAAATTAACTCAAAATGCATCATAAACCCAAATATAAAATGGAAAGCTATAGCACTTCTTCTATAGTTTCTTCTAAAATATAAAAATTCTAGGAGACAAAAATCTATGTAACTTTGTGTTGGTGATGATTTTTTAGATACAACACCAAAAGCATAGTCCATGAAAGAAAAAAATTGTTAAGTTGAACTTTTGCTCTGTGGAAAACACTGTTAAGAGAATGAAAAGACAAGTCAGACTGGAAGAAAATACTTGCAAAACACATATCTGATAAAGGACTTGTACCCCAAACATACAAAGAACTCTTAAAAGTCAAAAATGGAAAAACACGATTTAAAAATAGGCAGAAAAAACACCTGAGACACCTCACCAAAGAATATATACAGATGGCAAATAATCATACGACTCAACATCATACATCATTAGGGAATTACAAGTTAAAACAGCAAAGTGAAAGCACTGCACACTCATTAGTTTGGTTAAAATTTTTTAAAAAACTGATAATACCAATTGCTGGTGAGAACGTGAAGCAACAGGAACTCTCATTCTTTGCTGGTGGGATTGTAAAATGGCACAGCTGATTTAGAAGACAGTTTATTAATTTCTTGCAAAGCTAAACACAGTCTTACCATACATCTAGCAATCACACTCCTATGTATTTACCCAGATTGATAAAACTGTATGTCCACTCAAAAATCTGTATTAGAATGTTTATAGCAGTATTCATACCCCAAACTACAAGCAACCAAGATGTCCTTCAAAAAGTAAATGAGTAAACAAACTGGTACATGATTACAATGGAATGTTTTTAGCAGGGGGGATAAAAAAAGAGGTATTAAATGACAAAAAGCCATGTATGGATCTTAAATCCATATTGCTAAGTGAAAGAAGCTAGCCTGAAAAAGTACATACATGATTCCAATTATATGACATTCTGGAAAAGATACATTTCTATCAATGGTGAAAAAAATATTAATGGTTGGCAGAGTTTTAAGGGTGGAGGACACACTGAATAGGTGAAACATGGGACATTTTTTAAGGTTGTGAAACAATCCCGTATTGATACTGCAATGGTGAATAAATGACACTGTGAATTTGTCAAAACCCATAGAATTTTACAGTACAAAGAATGAATCTTAAAGCAAATTTTAAAAGTATCACATAGGAGGTCAGGGGATCCAAGGATGGAATGCAGAATGTGACAATACAATCTAACTGTATCACAAATGTATGAAAAAACCTCACAAAAGAATGTGAGGGAAAAGGTCCTGATCAAGGTAACTTTGGAAAAGAGTGGAGTGTGTAAGACTGAAAGCAAAAGAAATTGTATATAAGCACTGTACTCTAATTGATAAATTTGTTTCCCATGGAGGTATCGGTTAATAATTCTGATACCACTATACATATATACTAGAAGCAAACATTACATAAGTGAAAAGCAGCTGGTTTGAATGGGAGATAAGTAACATAAATGAATGGTAAGATAAGGGGAAGAGGCTAGAATGACTCATGTAACAATGGATTAGAGTTGGAGACATCAATATGAACTCATATGTAGCCTAATGTAGATACAGATGGTTACAGATAATATTTTTCAATATATGTATATGTAAGGGTTATTATACACATACATTTCCTTGCTCTGTCAACTGAGAAGGCCTATGAGAAACAGTACTGCAGTAACAGTGAGCACACTTAGTGCCCAGATCTTTATACCATTCTCCAATGAAAGGAACCGAGAAATGGCTGGTTCTAGGACTAGAGCAGGAAATAAACAAGATGAGCCCGGGATATCTGTCGTGCCACTACGTAAAGAAGTGCTTAAAAAAATACCCCACAGTGATGGGAATGTATCAAAGGGAATACTGGAGCCAAATGAAAGGGCTCTCAATGGCCAAAGCTGAAACAATTTAATCAACAAAATAAAGTTGTATTGGATTGTAACTCAAGATATAAAAATGTTCCTGAGTCCATATTGATATAAATAAATGATCAAATGAATTAATAAATGGAGGGGAGCTTCCCTGGTGGTGCAGTGGTTGAGAATCCGCCTGCCAATGCAGGGGACACGGGTTCAAGCCCGGGTCTGGGAAGATCCCACATGCCGCGGAGCAACTGGGCCCGTGAGCCACAACTACTGAGCCTGCGCGTCTGGAGCCTGTGCTCCGCAACAAGAGAGGCCGCGATAGTGGGAGGCCCGTGCACCGCGATGAAGAGTGGCCCCCGCTTGCCGCAACTAGAGAAAGCCCTCGCACAGAAACGAAGACCCAACACAGCAATCAATCAATCAATCAATCAATCAATAGAACAGATAAGTCTCCTGTGCATAAGAGTTAAAAATAACTCATGTAAATGTCTCCCTCAAGGAGGTGGAGCATAAGTATCCACTCCTTACGTGTGGACTGTGGAGAATGACTTTCTTCCAAAGAGTAGAGTTCAGAAAGGAGGGAAAGAGTAACTTTACAGTGGAAAAAGCTGACAAGCACGACCTGAGCCAGGCGATCAAGGTTTAACACCAGGAGTGATGTCACAGTGAGATGGGTACTACGTACCCCTGAAATATGATAAAAATCGCACATTCCCTCTGGGGTCTTTCTCCCTCAAACATATAACTCTGGTCTAATCATGAGAAAAACATCAGACAAACCCCAATAGAGGGACATTCTCTGATCTGTACCCCTCAAAATTGTCAAGGTCATCAAAAATAAGAATGTCTGGGCTTCCCTGGTGGCACAGTGGTTGAGAGTCTGCCTGCCAATGCAGGGGACACGGGTTCGAGCCCTGGTCTGGGAGGATCCCACATGCCGCGGAGCAACTGGGCCCGTGAGCCACAATTACTGAGCCTGCGCGTCTGGAGCCTGTGCTCCACAACAAGAGAGGCCGCGATAGTGTAAGGCCCGCGCACCGCGATGAAGAGTGGCCCCCGCTTGCCGCAACTAGAGAGGGCCCTCGCACAGAAATGAAGACCCAACGCAGCCAAAAATAAAATAAATAAATAAAATTAAAAAAATAATAATAATAATAAGAATGTCTGAGAAACTGTCACTGCCAATAAGAGTGTAAGGAGATGTAACAACTAAATGTTCTGTTGGTATCCTGGAATAGAAAAAGGACAGTAGGTAATAACTAAGGAAATATGAGTTAGTATGAACTTTAGCTCATAATAATGTATCATATTGGTTCATTAATTGTAACAAATGTACCATACTAATGTAAGATGCTAATAATAATATAGGAAATTGGATGTGAAGTATACGGGAACTCTGTACTTCACATTTTTTTCTGCAAATCTAAAATAAGGATTTTTTTTTAGTTACTGTTAGAGAGGGGTTATGAAAGCTTACTTTGAGAGAAAAAAGTTGACCAAAGTACAGAATCCCTGCCCTAATTTGAGTTTATGTGTATAATTATCAGAGAATACCATGATAGGTGAGATAGCCAACCTGAAAAATATATTTCTTGAGGCATAGCTCCTAAAAATTAGAGCCAATTTCTAAGTTTAGGAGATAAGATTTTCTCAGCAAAGCACCCACTGGCATACCAGCAGTTTATGAATATTAGCTTTTAGTTCAGAAATGAAGCCACTGCCCCATCAAATTATGATTCTTGTTGGACATCCTGCAGCGATGTCTAACAAGTCCTTCCAAATCCAGAGGTCTTGATAAATGGGGCTCACTTCCAATTGTAGCATTCAAGATTTCCTGTTTTTCTTTGCTGTGTAAAATCGCCATCCAGCCTGAGATCTTAGAGATTCTAATACTGTGTCCATGAATTTTAGTCGATTCTGTAACAGTTCCTGCTTATCATCTAATGATAATAGAGAAGGAGGAGGGAGGGAGGGAAAGAGGGAGACATCACCTGATTATCTTGCATGTCACCTTCGAACCGTATAAAACAAATGTGATATGGAGGAAATAATTACTCCTGTGTCCTTTGAAACCTTAATTTCCTTGCTCCTTTCAGGTGAGTAAACATGGCATGTAGCTACTGAATGACTGAAAGTCTCCCGGCAGAAACCTAAAACCCTTGCCTCCTAAGCCAAGGCTGGATTCTGGAATCATACTGGCAGACAATGATGCCTGTCTCTGAGTTAATCACTTCGTGTCATAAAGTATATGGAATTGGTTCTGCTATATCAAGCTTCTGTTCATATATCCAATGTGACAGCTTTGTAAGCTAAAAGCTATTTTTTGGCCAGCAATTTAACTTCCCGGGCCTCAATTTCATCATGTGAAAAAGGGGAGTTTGTGGCATATTATAAGAGCCCTCTCAGCTCTATCAGTCCACACCCGGTGGCCTGAGATTAACTTGAGACTCAGAGCTTTTGTACTTTCTGTTATTTTAGTGCATGGTAATTCTATTTCTATCTTCATTGCTTTTCAGAAAATTTGACTTCAACTTGAGTTACCACCTTGCCTATCAACCTTATTTTCCCACTCTCAATTTCTAACAATCCATTTACCAAACCAGAAAATTCCTTAGAAAATTATGTCCCACAGAGCAAAGTTCTACAATTTCATAACATTTTAATTTGTTCTTTTTAATTCTAAATATCATTTTCAAGAAGTATATTTAATTCTAAATATCATTTTCAAGAAGTATTTTCAAGAAGTACACCCATTTCCAGGGCCTGCCATGACAAAGTACCATGAACTGGGCAGCTTAATCAACAAAAATGTATTGTCTCAAGTTTTGGAGGGTGGAAGTCAGAAATCAAAGATTTGGAAGGGCTGGTTCCTTCTGTGGTCTGGAAGGAAGAATCTATTCCATGTCTCTCCTAGTTTCTGGTAGCCTCAGGCATTCTCCCCATGTCTTCACGTTGCTTTCTCTCTGTCACGTTGTATTTCTGGGCCCAAGTTTCCTCTTTTTATGGACACCAGTCATATTGGATAGGGCCCACCCTAATGACCTCATCTTAATTTGATCATCTGCAAAGACCCTATTTCCAAATAAATTCACATTCACAGGTACTGGAGGTTAGGACTTCAACATCTTCAACACAATTCAATCCATAACAAGAAGAGAAAAACTGTTACTCCTAATAACAGGTAAGAATGTTTCCTCTTCCAAGTTTGATCTTTATAAAATTATACTGACATCTAATGTCTAGTTGGCATAATCTTGTTTTCTTTTCATATTTATATAATTCTCTCCTTCTCCTTTTTCCCTTTCCCCATCACTCTATTTCTTTTTTCCTACATCATATGAAAATCTAAGAACCTGATGCAGACTTTTGAACTTTCTGTTTTTTCTCATTCATCAAATTAGCTTCAGCCAATGCAGATCATAACCCAGAACTATTTGTTTAGCAGGGATGGCTAGGAAAATGTAGTACTTAACCCCAGGAAAGAGGGAGAGTTAGAGCAAGGGAGGGAGGAATCAGCATCAGCTATGAAATGAAAAGTGGCCAAGGAAAGGTGAGATTCTTCCTGCATGTCCATTTGCCCAAGCCTGGATCATTAAGAAAATTGCTTGGGGAGGGTGTAAATTGGAAGATTGGGATTGACATATACACACTACTATATATAAAATAGATAACTAATAGGACCTACTGTATAGCACAGGGAACTCTATAATGGCCTATATGGGAAAGGAACCTAAAAAAGAGTGGAAATATTTATAACTGATTCACTTTGCTGTACACCTGAAACTGACACAATATTGTAGATCAACTATACTCCAATAAAAATTTTTAAAAATAATAAAAAAATATTGTAACAGATTGAATGGAGAAACAGTTATGACAATTCAGCTCTTTTATTAAGCCAGATATTAAAGAAATTTTGAAAATTAAAAAAAAAGAAAAAATGAAAATTGATTGTAAAGCTGCTGATAAAATTTGTATAATTCTTCTTGGTTGTAATAGGACACCCCCTCACCCCAGATCCTGACTCTTATCATGGAATAAAATTGGCTCTGGTTTGAAATTTGTACTTATACCAAGGTACCATTAGTGTCTATGAAACAGACCTTGAACTTAGCACTAGCAAGATACACATAGTGCAAAAGCCAATTAAGCCCGTCAGGAAAGCTACTTAAAGCTCCTGGATCTGAGGCTGGTCAGCGATTAGCATCTCTGTGCTTAGCACTTATTAGCAAAGAGGATTCTAATGCTGAAAGGCATGTAGCATATTTAAAGTTGTTTTCCCCCTCTTTGAAGGGCATGATAGATACACGGAAGAGGAATCTGTGTCTCTGTCCGCAACCATGGTAAACCTTCCCCCTGCTGTTTACATATGCAACGTATCTAGTAGTTTCATGCCACATGGATGGAACTATTTTATAATTCAGCAAATTTGATAAATAGTGATTTTAGGTCTCCCTAATTCTTTTCAAGTCCAGCTGAAAGATACTGTTTATAATCTTAGCAGGTCCAAGAAGAAAGCATCAATTTGTTTTCTTCATGCATTTTTGCTCGATATAAATTGTGTTTCAGTGGTTTCTGGGACTGCAATATAATAAGTATTATTCTCTTTTTTTCCATATTTATTATCATGGGTTAAATGTATTCCTTATATCTCTCTTTATGTTCTTACTTTACATGTATATCTATGCCAGATTTTACTCTAAGATTGTAAACTGCCGTAGCAGTACTCCTAAACTGTGGTGTGCATAAAATCACTGAATTTTATTTTTAAAATGCATGTTTAGGGCCATTATCCAAACAGATTCTTAATCAGTTATCCAAACAGATTCTTAATCAGTATATGTGGAAGAGAGACCCAAGAACCTGTACTTGTAATAAGCATCCTATATGGTTCTGATGCACCTGGTCCTTGGACTCCACATTAGGAAACAAACTGAAAGGATGGGGATTAATTCCATTTAAGATGATTTATACCATGCTGGGAGATATTTAACTAACTCTAGGTATTAGCCGCTGCTGATTTCCTCCTAAGCACTCCTTACAGCCAACTTGCTGTACAAAAATGGAGTTTTACATGGTTCATTAGCCACTGAGAAACAGGAGAAAGGGCTGATGGATTTTTTTTCCTGAGTAGTAGAGATGGCCATTAATTCCTAGACAAGTTACTCAGACGCCCTCTTTTCTTCGGTGCATACAATCCCTTTGGCTACAGCAGTTTTACAGATGGCTATTCTATCTATGACTGACAACATATGAATGGAAAAATGTTTAGAGTTTTAGAGATGTACTCATTTCTCTTTCTGTTTTGCCTCAGCATGTCACTTCTCTTCACATTTGTCTGATGTCAGTTGAGGAAGATGCATTTGTTTTATCAATTGCAAAAGTATTGCACACAAAGTAAAGTACCTAGTAGGCAATACCATGCCACTAAGGCTAAGGTTTCTGTACGAAGAGCTCTGTAACTTCAGTACCCCTGGCAGACATTTCACCTCACCCCGCATGATGTAGTCTAGCATCCTCTGCCCCCCTCACTCCTTTTCTAGTCTCCTACAGTACAGTGTCATAGACAATTTACTTGTCTGAATCCCACTGTCATTTCTCCTTGAGGGTAGGAATTATGTCAAAACCATCTGTATCCACAACTCTTGGCAAAATGCCTGACTTAAAGTAGACAACGTAAAAACAACAGTCTAATGAATGAGTCAATACACCAACCTCCTGGAAAAGTAGAGCTAGTTTCTCCCACAAGCTTCTAGGAAAATTTCTAGTTTCTCCAGCAGTATTGGATCCGTACAGGAACCCATGTTACTGCCCAGACAGTTAACCACGTCTCAACCCTGCATGGCATCGACTTCACCAGATTTGTTTTGGAAGGATTGGTTGAAAAGAGATTTTAAAAAGAAATCTAGGGCTTCCCTGGTGGCGCAGTGGTTGGGAATCCGCCTGCCAATGCAGGGGATACGGGTTCTAGCCCTGGTCTGGGAAGATCCCACATGCCGCGGAGCAACTGGGCCCGTGAGCCACAACTACTGAGCCTGCGCGTCTGGAGCCTGTGCTCCGCAACAAGAGAGGCCGCGATAGTGAGAGGCCCGCACACCGCGATGAAGAGTGGCCCCCGTTTGCCACAACTAGAGAAAGCCCTCGGACAGAAACGAAGACTCAACACAGCCATAAATAAATTAATTAATTAATTAAAAATATATATATATTAAAAAAAAAAAAAAAAAGAAATCTAACTTAAGCTCCCAAACATGAGATGTCTAAGGCAAAGGGCAAGCTTAGACACATGAAGGGGGCATGTGTGTGTGTGTGTGTGTGTGTGTGTGTGTGTGTGTGTGCATGTGGTAGGTGGGAAGTTAAAGGCATTCTCACAGCTTATAAAGCTTCTGAAACTAACCATTCACAGTTGAATTTACATTTGTGAATCCACATATTATAGATGTGTTCAAGGCCTTAATTTTTAAAAAGGCTTTTCTCTCCCTCGTTTTCACATTGTGTCCCTTTTTATAATACATCTGTATTTCTATTTATTTTTTAAAATATAAATTGGATATAATTTGGAAAAGGAAATATGGTGATTTGGGAGAGTTTATCATTCACCAACTCCTAAAACGTTCTTAGTGCCCCAGGATCCTGGAATGAAATTAAGACAATGCCACCAAGAAAGGGGAAAGGAAAACCTCTTGAATTCTTAGCACCCTCCTGTCCCAGTCCTATCCATCCACAGCTCTTGTAGCTGAGCTGTTTTCTACCTTTGATGCATCCTTGGTTGGAAAAATAAACGATGGAATTTGTAACAGACTCTAACTATAAATAAGACAGTCTAATCTCTTGAGGTACAGCAGGAAATGGAATGATTTCTTTCAAAATCTGCATGACTCTGACACCTGGTGGCTTTAAAGCTCTGACACAGAAAGAAAGAAGAGTAGCCTGAGAAGGAGGAACACCGTAGAATTTGCTCTGGGGTGTTGATTCTTTCTTGGTAATACAGAAAGCAGAGCACCCACAAAACTCCCCAGCACCTAGGCTTTCTCTGCTTTTTGGTCACAAGCCAAAAATGGCATAATGTTTCAGGAGAGGAATGTTAGAATCAGACAAGACGAGACAAATGTTTTCTGGCCTTGGGAGTTATTTCAACTATGGGAACCTCAAATCTCTCATCTCTAAAAGTGAAGATAAAGTGATAAACCATAATGGAAAAGAGTATGTAAAAAATGTATATATGTGTGTCACTGAATCACTTTACAGCAGAAATTAACACAACATTGTCAGTCAACTATACTTTAATGTAAATAAATAAGTAAATAAAGTGAAGATAAAAATACCTCGCAGATTGACAGTATTACTACCTCACAGATTATTGATAGTATGTATCTCTAGACAGCACGTATAGATCATACAGAGGTTCGATAGCACGGTAGCTAGCTCACTGTAAATGTTCCACAAAAGCAGACAGCACTGAACTTTGAACCAATGCAAAAGAGCAGCCCATGTGGAGAATCAGCCCCTGGTTGCCCAACGCTCTATATTATCCTTATAGCTTCCATGTCTCCCACTGCTTCAGGTCTTTGTATGGATCTAGCACTTTTTTTTTTTTTTTAACTTCTATCATTTTAAGTCTTCTATTAACTAGGACCCTATAACATTGCTGCTATTCCACCATTTTTGACCTGCAAAAACGGTTATTTCATACGGTTCAAACAAACATCTCTCCACCGGTTAAAAGTCATTTTCCACTGTTAGAGACTTTTTCAAGTGAATAAGCAGTTTGGGAAAATTATTGGCCACAGGCTGAAATCACAGCACTATGGTTAGTTCTCCCACTGAACTTAAAGGGGCCCTAGGATATAGAATTTAGCTTATAAAATCTCTCTCTATACAAGCTTTATATTAAAGCACCTGTGATTACTTCCATTAAAAGGTTCTTCTGTGCTTCACAATAAACATTTTATAGGAAATTATATGCTATGTAGCTGGAGATTTTAAAGACAATTTTTCTACATATCCAAAACTGTTTTCTTTTCTACCATCCATGAAATCAAGAAGCAAAAAAGACTGTGGTTACTGAAAATAAAATCCTCCTAGGAAACCATTTCATACAATACAAAAATAATCTAATGCTGGCAGAAACGGTCCCTTGGAAATAGTGGCTCATTTGTTTAGAGTTCTACTGTTATTAACTTCTGGTGATCAGGGAGTGAGAAATGGAAAGGATGCCACAGAGAATCATTAAGAACAACACACCGGACAGAGAGAACCATTTAGCTGACAAGCCACATAACGCCCTTCAGATTAAAAGCAAACAAACATAGAAAAACAAAGAAAATTTAAAACCACTGCTGGAGAGCATGAAGTCCCTGAAAATCCTGGGAGATTCCTGAGTTCTCTACAAAGGAAGAAGTCACTGCAACTTTATTGTCCCAAAACAGTAATAAATGCTTATGCATTTAAAAGGAGCTAGGAAAATGAAAAAGAGGAATTCTTATCTGGATGTTGGCAATGTTTAAATGAGAGATTTGAAGTGCCTAGTGGCTCATGACCTTTTGTGACCTTAAATGCTCAGATGCCTTGGAGGGGCAGAGCCTACAAGGTCAGGCCTGACTTGACTGCAGAGCCCTATCTGGAAACTTCTGTGCATTTCCAGAGAGCCTTGTTCCTGGCCTTTGGGTTTGGTTTCTTTTTTTTTTTTTTTTTTACTGTACTCTCTTTGTGCTGTCACTTACTCAAAATGATAGAATAAGGCTTTGAACTCTAAGACTAAATTAATCATTGTGTCCACACTGAAAAGTTTCCCGAACACTTGCTGAGGGCAGAAACTGTACTGACCTTCAAGAAGGTGAAGGTGTGATGGACCCACTTCAAGCCCAGAGCAGAGGCCCCTCTCCAACACAGGACAGATATGAAGGATGCTTATCCTTTCTTCTTGGGACTTTGACAAAGTTACCATTGAGTGAAACCAGCTAAAGGGTTAGAGCATTCTTGCCTTCTTACTATTTTCTTCCCTATAGTTTCTCATTTTGGAAAATAGGATAATAATTGCATAGGCACCAAAGGATTTCCCAGTGCAGTTATTCAGATATGGAGGGGATGACCAGGATTCTTGATTCCACACACAAAACAGTTTAGGGATATTCTCAGTCATTAATAGAAGATTCAGGGATGTGGATCATATCAGGCTTGCAAAATGAAGTACCTTCAAATTATTAGATTTATTTGACTTATAAATAGAAGGTGGAAAACCAAGTCAGGTTAATTTGCCCTTGAAGAAAGACTTTTACCTGAATTCATTTTCGAAAATTTTATCTTATTGTGGTAAGAACACTTAACATGAGATCTACTTTCTTAATTTTTTTTACCTGAATGTATTGATCATTGTCTCATACCTTTACTTTTTCTCTATCAGAGAAGCTTTTCTGTTATTTGTCATAAAAATAATTGCTTCAGAATGAAATGCAGTTAAATCAGTAATTTGACAAAATATAGTATGTTTTGTTTGAATTTAACAATGCCTTATATAAACAGATTTGACTGTTTTATTTTAAACACAGCCATTTTAGACAAAATCTTTTGAGATTTCTTCACACTGTTTTGTCCTTCCAAACCAATTAGTTAACTTCATAGGTGTCTCAGTCCTTTTGGGCTACTAAAACAAATTACCATAGTCTGGGTGGCTTATAAACAATAGAAATGTATTTCTCACAGTTCTGGAGGCTGGCTGCCAGAACGGTGGTGTTCTGGTGAGAGCTCTCTTCCAGGTTACAAACTGCCGACTTCTGGGTGCATGCTCAGCAGGAGGTAAAGAGTGAGAGAGCTCTCTAGTTTCTTCTTGTAAGGGCACTAATCCCATTCATGAGAGCTCCACCCTCATCACCTAATCACCTCCCAAAGACCCCCTCTCCAAACACCCCCTCTCCAAACACCATTACATCAGGATTAGTCTCAACATATGAATTTGGGGGGAACACAAACTCGCAGTCCATTGCAATAGGTTTCAGCCATAAACACAGTCAATCATTATGGAACTATTGTCTCCCTTTTGCAACACAAGGACCAAAAGGAATCAACCTATATATAAACGACCACACTCACTCTTCTCTCTGACCAGTCCTTCTTCCCCACATAGCTGTAAGCCTCACTATCTTGCCTTTTTCAAATCTTTACTCAGGTGTCACCTTAGTGAGACTTTCCCTGCCCAGTCAGTTCAAAATTACAGTCCCACCCCTACACCCTAGTTCTTATTATGCTTCCCTGATTATTCATCTCAATAGGACCTTTACTCTCTGTGTTGCTATATATTTTATTTCTTTAGGAAAGCCTCCCATTTCCATGAGGGAAGAGATCTTTGTCTCTTACTTGCTGCTATATCCCCAGGATCTAGAAGAGTACAGACACATAGTATGCAGTAAATAAAGACTGATTGTATGAAGGAAGGAGAGACTTGTTTAATTGAAAATTTGCTTTGCAATCATCTCCGAAGTCACTTTACTATGAATGGAATTAATTTATAGATGGTCCCCAACTTACAATGATTCTACTTAACGATTTTTTGACTCTGCGACGGTATGAAAGCCATATGCATTCAGTAGAAACCACACTTTGAGTTTTGAGTTTGGATCTTTTCCTGGGCTAGCGACATGTGGTACCACATTCTCTCGTGATGCTGGGCAGTGGCCACAGCTCCCAGTCAACCACGTGATCAAGAAAGTAAACAACCAATACACTTTCAACCATCCTGGACCCACACAACCATTCTGTATTTCACTATCAGTACAGTATTCAACAGATTACATGAGATATTCAACACTTTATTAAAAAATAGGCTTTGTGTTAGATGATTTTACCCAAGCTGTAAGCTAATTAAGTGTTCTGATCATGTGCAAGATGGGCTAGGCTCAGCTATGATGTTCAGTATCTTAGGTGTATTCAATGTATTCTCCACTTAGGATATTTTCAACTTACAATAGGTTTATGAGGACATAACCTCACCGTAAGGTGAAGAAGATCTCTATATATCCAGGAAAAATATATCATAAAAGGTCTTTGCAGGGCAAATCAAACAAACAAAAACAAATAGTGATAGTAAATTATACGTTATTTTTAGATGTTATGAAATAGAACAGAGAAAGGGCAAGCTCTGTGGGGGGAAAAAACATACAAATTCTATATTTGAGTAGAGAGACTAATTCTCAAAAGGGCTTTACAGTGCTTGGAACTCTACAACGATAAATAGTGTTCATGGTCATAACTATTATAAATGGGTGAGTTGGCTGCAGTTTACTGTGGGTTTTCAGTTCCTTCACAGGTGACTGAAGAGGTTGCTAAACCTCGTGAACTGAAACCAAAGGAAAGATTTCCCTGAGCTGCTGACAGGCTCTGCCTGCCAGGAGTTTGATGTTTCTGATCTGGAGGTGCAGTTGAACAGCAAAAGAGACTTCCTGTAGCTAATGAGCCCTTTTGCAGGTGCTCTGCATTGCTGAGGCCTCACAAAAGTCAACACCATATCAGGGATTGCTCAAGGGAACTTTCTGGAGCCAAATTGGGCTTTCCGATATTGTCATTAGGCACAGCTATTGGCATGCCCTCAGGTGACCCAAGCTGCCTGCTCTGTACTCATTGCCGCCCTCTTTAGCACCTGCTAGAGAAACGTTTGCAATTTGTTGAGTTACAGGACAGAAAGGGCAGAAAAGGATATAGTGTGAGGCATGATGGCAGCCATCTAACCTCACAGGAGACCTCCCTCATAAGCTAGGTAGACCAGTCAACAGAACTGGGACCAGCAGCGTCTATTCTGTCCTGTGTGTGGAGGACAAGTGTACACAGTGTGGCCCCCTCTCTCTGCCTTCCATGTTCTCTTGCTGTTAACTTTCTTCTCCTCTTATAGTAGGCTGGGTCGTCTAAATTCCATGACCCAGGCATACCTTGGAGATACTGCGGTTTGGTTCAGACCACTGAAATAAAGCGAATATCGCAATAAAGCAAGGCACACAAATTTTTTGATTTCCCAGTGTATATAAAAGTTATGTTTATATCATGTCTAGAAGAACAATGTACATACCTTAATTTAAAAAATACTTCATTGCTAAAAATGCTAACCATAATCTGAGACTTCAGCAAGTCAGAATAGTAACATCAAAGATCACTGATCACCATAATAAATATAACAATGAAAAAGTTTGAAATATTGTATTACAAATACTGACAGAGACAGGAAGTGAGCAAATGCTCTTGGAAAAATGGCACTGATAGACTTGCTCGATACAGCGTTGCCGCAAAGCTTCGATATGTAAAAAACTTAGTATCTGTGAAGTGCAATGAATGGAAGTGCAGTAAAACATGGTATGCCTGTACTCTATCGTCAGCTAGCTAGTTTGATGAAGTCTGTCCAGGGAGCATTGCTTTAATGACTGAGTTAACCACATAGAATGGGAGATCTCAGCTCTCGATATTTCATTCCACTCTAACCCCATGGAGGAAAGGAGAATGTCACAGATTAATTCACTTTCTCAAAAGAAAAATATGTTCACCATACTTTCTCTAAGAATGAGTATGCCATAGTTTGCTATTAGAATATGGAGGGTAATATAAAGGTTCAACTCTTGGGTTCTACAATCAGATAGCACCGCTTCTTACTAGGTATGTGTGCTTGGCTATGGCCCAATTTTTGTGACTATGAAATAGGAGTAATAAAAGCATCTACCATTAGGGTTCTAGTGAGAATTAAATGAAACCATGTACATAAAGTATTTAAGACCATGCTGGACACACAATCTCTCAATAAACATGCACTGTTACGATGATTTCTTGTTACACTGTTGAAAAGAAAACACTACAGTTCTTCCCAACCATGTAGGAAACAAACAAACAAACCCGGTCTTTCCTTCCTATGAGTCTTTCTTCTGTTTTTCTTTCCCATGTGTCTCCTTTACTACTCAACACAGAATACCTCACTCCTGACACTTCTCATCACCAAATGTGTTGGGGTTTTTCCCCATATCAAGCAATTCTCCAGGCCAGCTGGGTGTCCTACAACTTAATTCACTTCTGAGACTTTCTACCCAGCTACATCATCAGATCCCACGGGTTAGGGGCTCAGTCGCACCAGATTGCTGCTCCCCATTCAGATGCTAATTACAAACCCAGGTTGTCACCTGTGTTTCTGACCTACAGGCTATAGATTAGAGCTTCCAATGATCCCCTCCCTGAGTTTGATTGATTTGCCAAAGGAGCACACAGAATTCACAGAAAGATTTTACTTACGTTTACTGGTTTCTTCTTAAAGGATATGATAAAGGATACAGAGGAACATCCACATGGGACGGATGCATAGGGCAGGGTTTGCAGAAAGGGCACAGAGCTTCCCCGACCTCTCCAGGTACCTCTACTCGTTCACCACCCTGGAAGCTCTCCAAACCCAGCTTTTTTTTGGGTTTTTATGGAGGCTTCATTACATAGGCATGACTGACGAACTCATTGGCCGTTGGTGATTGGCGCAAGCTCCTGCCCTTCTCCCCTCCCTAGAGGTCGGTGGGTGGGACTGAAAGTTCCAACCCTCTAATCATTTCGTTGGCTCCACTGGCAACCAGCCCCCGACCCTTAAGTGCTTTCTAAAAGTCATCTCATTAACATAATAAAAGACACATTTATTGCTCTCATCATTTAGGAAATTCTAAGGAAATTCCAGGGCTTTTAAAAAGGGGACAAAGATCTAAAATATACTTCTTATTATAAATCACAATATCATAATGTGAGAAAAAAACGCTTTAAACTCTTCTTCCCATGAAGATGTGATAAATTTAGAGTGTTAAATAATATCACAGACACCTCTCAAGTATCTGCGTGTCTGAGACCAGGAGGAGATAAAGGATGATCATCCACAGTTCTAACTGCATTTCAGCTGCAACTGGTCAACTCCATTTTCACCAGTTTTAAGAAGTAATTAACAGGCTTGTGTTTAAGCTCACCATCTCTAGCTCCTCCTCAACATCTGGTTCAGGTGCTAATTTGCAATGAAATAGTTGAGGGAAAAGAGAAGAAACAGAGAAAAGAGGAGAAACCTGGGGCCAGGTTGATCCCAAGCAAAGCAAGGACCGTGAGTCAGCGAGCAGGAGCCCCGTCTGGTTGAGTGGAATGTGGGATTTACTCCTTGAGTTCAGGGTCTGCTTGGAGCAGTGGAAGAGCTGGTGAATGGCTCTGGGTCTAGTGGCCACTTATATACAGGTCCACGTTGTACTTTTCTACCATTACAAACCTAGGGAAAACTACAAAGGGTTAAATGACGTTAGTGAGTCTGTCTGAAAAATCCTGGGAATTAGTTTCAGCCACAGCACGAGGCTTCAGCTTAGGTGCTGCCTGACTACAGGACATGGTTTCCTGACTGTGTGTGAAAAAAGATCTGCCTCTCTTCACCCTCCAGAGCAATAAAGCTCCACACTCTGGAATTGTGGCTGAAACTCTTGATTATCTGCCCAAATCCATCCTCCTTTTCTTCCAGGGTGATAGGACTCTAATGGGCAAGGCCTTGAGGCCATGGGACTGAGTTCTCACCAGTGAAACGTTAGCACAGGGGATTTTGCCACTTCCTGATGGGAGCTTTTAACAGAGCAGCGGGGCCTCTCTACACTCCTTTCCTTCCACCGTTGTCCGCATGCACCTGTAAGGCCTAGCACATGGGTCTCTGAATAGCCATGTGAAGGAAAGCTATCCAGTCACCCAAACATCCACACTGGATTGTTGTGTGAATGGGATATAAAATTCTGTTGTATTTGATCGATGATATGGTGGTTTAGCCCGTCCCAATTAATCCACCACCTTCAATTCCACTGCTGGAAGTGTACTCCTTTGGATTAGAGCTTTATTCCTTTGTCCGACCCCAATAAAAGAGAAATATGTCTGGGATATGTAAAATAAATGTTTTCTTAGTCATTTTCTCCTTAGCGAGATGATTCAAAGATCTCTTGAAAAGTGATTATGACATGAATCACAGAGGAGGGACTATAAAAAAACAGGAACATAACATAAGAAGGGAGAAGAGATCAGGACCTTGAGAGAATAGGTAAGAGTGACCTTTAAGTCCTTTACAACTTTGTGTGGAGCCCGCTCTAACCAACATGATGGACTTAGTAAGACCAAACCCTATCCTCTCTGTGTTTATAGGATGAATGGCTTTTCTCTCAGCCTTGCTCAGGAAACCAGTCATATGGTATCTGCTGTTCTCCGGGGCACGTATAAAGGAGTTCCTCTCTGTTGACTGAGAACCTACCATGTGCCAGCTAATGTACACAATGTCCCAAAAAGCTGCCTCCCCCCTCCAGGAGTTACCAGACCTCTGACACTTATGGCTGGGCTTTCCACAGGGTAAGGTGGGGCTCACATCTGGTACCCAAGGTCACCACGGCTGGAGGATCCCACTGGACAAAGTGATAGCTGATGTTTTTCATACAGGTGTCTGCTTCCAAAGGAGCTTTGATCTACTAGACTCACTGGGTTCAGCTGCTAACCAAATATATATATTCCTCATTATAAATCACAATAACACAACATTACAAGGAGGAAAAAAATACATGAAACTCTTCTTAACATGAATATCTGATAAAGTCAGAGTGTTAAATAATTTCACAGAAACCTCTCTCAAGCATCTCTCAAGCATCTGTGCCTATGAGACCAGGAGGAGATAAAGGATGATTATCCACAGTTCTAACTGCATTTCAGCTGCAACTGGTCAACTCTATTTTCACCAGTGTTAAGAAGTAATGACCAGGCTTGTGTTTATTTCACCCTCTCAATCTTCTTCTCTTCACCATCTGGTTCAGGTGCTAATCAGCAGTGAAACAGCCAAGGGTCTTCCTGAACCAAACAGCCATTTCCAAACTACTGTCATTTAGTAGAAGGGCATTTATTGAGTACCCACTATGTGCTGGGAATTAGGTATTTGCTAGGCATTAACTTTCCTCTTTCTCCTTTGAGACGAAGAACTTTACCCATATGTACACATCTGCCCACGTTCTGGGAGACTGAAGTTCAGAAGAACAGGATCGGCCTCCACTAGCGCAGGAGCTGAGGGTGAGGGAGAATCCAAGCCATTGTGGATACAGAGGCCAAACAGAGAAGCCTTCTTCCTCATCTCTGCCCCCAGCCTTCCTCCCCCATCAAGGCTTTTGACCTTTCCTCAGCTCTTGGCTCTTGATTCAAATTGGCTCCCAATACAAAACCCTGGATCAACACCAAACCTTGGTTCTCTGCACAAAATCTTGGACCATTATTGAGGAATCCAAGCCAGAAACAAATAAGACCTCTATTCATCAGTTTCCATTTGTTGCAAGACTCATAGTTTGTTTCAGGGATAGCTCAGTTACCAGATCTTCCCCTGATAGGGAAGGGCATGAGGCCATAATGATCTGTTTACTCCATCATTCCTAAGCCAAACAGAAAGACCAGTAAACACTGCTGTTAGCTCTGAAACTGAACTCTTATTTTAAAACTCCTCATAATTTACTCTTCATTTTAATGATCATTAAGTCCATTCATTTAATCCAAAGGATGGAAATATATAAAATCCTAAGTAGAGCACTAGTAAAAGAACACCATGGATATTGTGAGAGCTGATCTACCAATCACCTCATTGCATCTACAGAGTCCTACATTTTTAGCAACAGGAAAAAATAATTCAGATATGTTCAGTAGTAAGCATGACATTTATTACCACATTCCTCATGTTGCTAAAGAGAGTGCTCTATTCCCTATGAATGAACAATTTTTGAAGAAAATGATTTCTTTTCCTCTCACCTTGCTTTGGCAGGTCCAGAAAGTTTGCAGGACATATGTCTTCTTGTAGGACATTACCCTGCTGTAACCAAGCAGGACGCTATGGGGTCTTCTCTGGAGAGACCCCCCCCTGCCCCCCATGTCCTCCATCTGCCTCTTGTTCATAGAAAAACTTTACCCTCCTAGGCCTTCCCTGAGTTCCAAAGAATAAATTTAATCAGAGAAGTGAGAAAATGCAGAAGCAAAGGAAAACAGTCAAGCAAGACAAAGTAATAATAGTTTAGCCATTAAACAAAGTCAGGGACCTTTTGTTCCTCCTCAAGGGCTAGAGATAATATTCTGAGCCATATTCTAGAGCTATTTTGCAGATACTGAAACCCCCACCATCCAGAAGAAGTTAACTGTATGCTGACCACAAGCACATAGACCCCAGACCAGTTGGAATCAGAAGGTTGTTGATGTTGACCCCCGGTTACCTCACCACCAACCACTTAGAATAATGTCCGTGAGCTGATCACACACCCCTCAAAATTCTCCCTCACCCCTGAGAGCCAGGGGTGTTCAGGTCTTTTGATCATTAGCTACCTGGACTCCTTGTTTGATGCCTGCAATAAACACTGCACAACCCACTGTCAGTATATTGGCTTTACTGTGTGTGGGTGAGTGGACACAAGTTTGGTCCAGTAACACTGCCACTACCTGAAAAGTAAGGTCATCAGGGCAAAACCTCTCCACCCACCCTTTCAAACTGGGTGGAAAAGTTGGCATAAAAAAGTGGGAACAGAGTAGGAAGCCCAATTTTGGCCCAAATCCTTGCCTACACTTACTTTATCTTACTACCAAAGTAAAGCTTATCTTTACTCCTAAACTTTTCTCCATCTGGTTGAGAACTCTCAGGAGAGGGGATGTGATTCATCATCACCTTCAGATCCCACAGCAAGCAGCGAGGTGGGTAATTAAAGAAGAATATTCACTTCCTTATACATAAACTCAGATTTGGTTTATGAAAACTGTTTTCAAAAATTTATTTTGAAAGTGGAAATTCCAATATCCCTTTTGAATGATTTGTTGAGTTTGTTGACCGAATTCTGGGTCACCTGTGACTCTCACTGGAGATGACCAGGTGACTGACTATGACACAGGAGGCCAGAACAAGAGGACATTCAGAACTTCCAGTCTGTGGTGAGATAAGCAGGGTGGGGGGCGAACTTCTGTTGATGTTATGTGTGTGATTCCAGGCTTCTGTTGTGATTATTTGAAGGAAAGGAAGAACATTCATGCATTAATCAGATTTCCTAAATAAATATTTATGAGCCACAACCATTTCTAATGCAATATAAAGCCCCAAACTGAACTTTCAACTTTCAAATGTGAAATCAGCACAATTGGAAGGTCTCTTTTTCAAGGTACAATAACTTAAAATATATAAATATTTCACTGATTTTTATTACATAAGTTAGTAAGGATTTCTGCAAGGTAAAGAATGAAACCATAAATTTTCACAAATAGAAACGAGTCAAATGGGTCATTAGACATATAAGAGAGGAAATATTCTTTCTCTGAGGAGTTTTACCAAATTGGAGTAAATTACATAGAATTTATTTTGCTTTTATTCTTATATTTTACAATATTTAATATTTTGTTACTTGTGAAAGTAACATACCTTCAAGGCAGAAAACTTGGAAAGCACAGAAAAGCAGAAAAGAATTCCTTTTCGTACTCACAGATTACTGTCCATCTTACCCTTCCTCCATGTTGTGCATGAGTGTGTGTGTGTGTGTGTGTGAGAGCCTGTGAGTCTGGGCAAGAGTGTGTGCACATATGTGTGTGAGTGCGTGTGTCTCAGATGCTAAATGATCCTTTCCTGCTGACTCACAGCTTGGAGCTTTTGTGACCCCCAAAGGGCAAGAACTGTAGGTGCTCAGCCAGTTTGGTAACCCTAGCTCATCACTCACTCTGCAAGAACTGAACCGAAAGGGGAAGGTAGGGGAAGAGCCAGGCCTGATGATGTGGAGTACAGGATCCCCCCCAACACTATCTGAAAGCAGAGCCTTCCTATGAAACCTTTGTAAGCCGAAGTGACATACAGCAAAGACGCAATTACCTTAGGGACATGTCTTGCTCTGGATACACAAAATAAATGGAGCAAAAGCCCAGATGCTCACAGACACAGTTCAAAACTATGGTGGCCTGATGCTGAGATGCAGTTCCCAGGGAAGGAGCTGGGCGGGGCCCCTCTCGGGGCTGAGGGTGCACGCTGCCTCTATAAAGGCTCCTGCAAAACAGACACTGAACGCTATTTTCAATTTTCGCCTTTTTCCATAGACGCAAAAAACCTTTGGCATTTCTTTCAGTTGGTGAAAACAAGTATTAAAATAGGTCTTTTGTAAAGGCGATGCAGCATAAAGCAAACTTTAGAGAAGTGGGGATGCCTGTACTTTGCAGAGACTGCTGATGTCCTGTGAATTCCACTTTCACTCCCAGCTATGCGGGGGGGAGCTTCAAGGAAACCACTTGCGCAGATAGGCATGTGTCCTCTGGAATTGGGGAGATTGAAATCGCCTGACTCAGGCCCGGAGAGTCTGGAATGGTCTGTGGTGGCAGGGCAAAGGCAAGAAACAGGTCTGCTTTGGTGTGGCCTGAACTTCCAGATATTAACAGGGCAAGAATGCACAAGAGCCAAGTGGACAGGAAAAGGTGAGTGGCCTTGAGCTGGCCTGAGAAGAACCCAAGATGAGGACAGACAAAGTGAGGTGGCCCCCAAACAGATTATTGGTAGCTGGGGGTAAGGGGGGTTAGCAAGCAGCCAGCTGACGGGTTCCAGAGATGGGGGCTGCAGTCAGAGGGAGAGGATGGAGGTAGCGCCTCAGGCCAAATCACACACACAGACGGGCACGCGCACGCACACACGTGCAGAAGACCACCCTGTCTCTCCTAATCCCCCTTAGTTTTTTCGAAGCATTAGTTATGTATACATGTATTTGTATGTGCATTTCTCCTTTGCAAAATAACATTTTACTCCACATACCAGTAACTCTCTTCAAAAATTTTCCACTGTGTGTAAAATCCCATGTATAAACACAGTTTTTAATACTAATTACAGCTTTATTTTAGTAAACCCTGTCCTTGGTAATTATATCCTAACTTTTCCAATAATGTTCTTATTTTCAAAAAGTTTGCTCTTGGTGACACCATCAGGATTTTCTTTTCTTTTCCACGTTTGCCAGGCTCTCCTTCCTACACCACACAGCACAGCTTTCTGTGTCTCCTGTCTGTGTCCTGTGTCCCTTCAACGCATTCTACCCAGCACTTTCCTAATCAAATACCTGCTGTGACTGCACAGGGCTAACCCCATAACATCCAAACTCCACAGCTTGGATTAAGACTTTCGGTAATTTAATTTTAAAAAAGCTTTTCAGATTTACTTCTCATCGTTCCCCAGAACCAGCTTCCACTGTCATGAATACTGGTCTGTTAGTACTCCTTGAATATGCCGTCCACAAGTCCTCCTCTCTGGCTCTGCTCTTACATCCCTCCGGGCTCCTCTCCACCTACCAAGGAATAGTAGGTGAAATTTTTGGCCTTAAGGTTGGGGAGGAAGAGATATGGAATATATTTGGAGGAAATAGCAGATTCTAGTCAAGTTTGTTTTAAGTTAGGCTAGAAAACGCCATGGGGAGGTGGGAGACATTGCCAGCAGCTATGGGGGGGGTAGAGATTAGCACAGAGATCAACACCCATTGCAATCAACAGATTAGAATGCTTTTATGGTAACAAAATATTGCTGAAATAACAAGGTATGGGATACATCTGCATGATTATATGCCTTGGGAAAGCTCCCAAGAAAGTCATTTTCTCTAAAGACAAAACTATGAATTGCCAGCCAGATGCAATTAATGACATTTTATTAGATATCTGGGTTGCCTTTCATTGCACTAGTTCCCAGCATGATGGAGCAGTTATTATAAATGTGGCCTCTGGCGTCAGAGCTCTCACATCCTGGCCCTACCTCTCCTGGCTGAGAGACCTTGGGCAAGTTACCTCACCCTCCTCTTCTGCAAAATGGGAGCGTTAACTGCAGACACCTCAAATGGAATGTTGTGTACAAGCAAAGTGCTTAGAACAGTATCTGGCTCATAAGAAGCTCTCCATAACTGTTAGCTTTTTTAAAAGGAATAGAATAGTATCTAAACAGAGTTTGGCTTAAATCGGTTTTGTTTATTTAACGGTTAAACTTTAACGTGGTTAAATTCTGAGTCCCTGTAGTCACTACGTGAGTCTAACTGCGAGTTAAAATCACAGCTTGTTAGAGCTGGCAGAGGTCTTAGAGTCTTCCAGTCCACAACTCCTCCCCATTTTCCCGGTAAAACTGAGATCTGGAGAAGTTCAGCAACGTTTCCAGTCGCAAAGCTCCTGAGCTGGGCGGTTCCCACTCATATTGGGGCAGCTACCACCTGGAGCTGTCTGGCAAATGACCCATCGTCTGCTGCCCTCTAGTGGCATGTTGGGGAAATCCTCTTATGTAGAATGATAGCTAAGAAAATTGTACTAATGATAGTACAGTGGACCCTTGAACATGGGAGGACAGGGGTTAGGGGTGCTAACCTTACAAGCAGGTGAAAATTCGGGGATATCTTGTAGTCGGCCCTCAGGATCTGCGGTTCCATATCCACAGTTCCCAACTGAGGATCGTGAGGTACTGTACTGTTTACTATGGAAAAAAATCTGTAACTAAGTGGACCCTCACAGCACAAACCTGTGTTGTTCAAGGATCAACTGTACAAGAACTGCTTATTTGTAGAGGGCTCAACAGGCATGGACCAAAGTCTCTCTGTGTGGTCTCTATAATGAAGTGAAAGTTAAAACTACTAGATGTTTGTATTATTTATGTTTATAAGTAGCTAAAATTCTTTCCACACAAATAGTATAAGGGATTATTCCTCTTTTATATACAGATCTCCCTCAGCATACAATGGGGTTACATCCTGATAAACCCATTGTAAGTTGAAAATATAGTAAGTCAAAAATTTAATGCACATAACCGACAGAACATCATAGCTGAGTCTAGCCTACATGCTCAGAATACTTACATTTGCTTAAAGTTGGGTAAAATCATCTGACACACAGCCTGTTTTATAATCAAGTGTTGAATATCTCATGCAATTGAATTCTGCACTGAAAGTAAAAAACAGAGTGTTTGTATGGGGACAGAATGGTTGTAAGGGTATCAGTTGTTTACCCTCATGATCACATGGGTGATGAGAGCTATGGCTGCAGCCACCGCCCAGCATCACGAGAGAGCGTGGTACCACATATCGCCAGCCTGGGAGCAGATCCAAACTCGAAATTCCACATACGGTCTCCACTGAATGCATGTCAGTTTCACACCATCGCAAAATTAAATGATCATAAGTCTGCAACTGTCTGTATTTACGTTTCCCTGTTTCATGTACCTCCCCATTTGTTTAAAATTAAAGTGTTGTTTATGTATTAACAATAGCTCTTTATCAGTATCTATTTCTACTTGGGCTTAATCACCTATTGAATAACTAGATCCTCTCTCTCAACTAGCATGTGGTTTTTAAAAAAAGAAGAAGAAAGAAATTAAACACAGCCAGAGGCTACATAGTACTGGGTTAGTCTCTCGTACATACAACCTGGGGAACAGCTGCCAATAGATTCACACATTCCCACCAACACATATATATTACGTTCTACACAGATGTGGGCATACTATACCCCTTCCTCTGGACTTTACTTATTCATATAAGACGTACTTGAAGATAACAGCTACATACTCTTCCATTATGCATCCTATTATGGATACAAAATTTGTCTCCAGGTTTTTTTTTTTTTTTTTTTTGAAGGTAGAATATTTTCCTTTCCCATGGAGACCATCAAAAAAATCCCTTAAGGTAAAACTGTTGAGTCAAAGGATTTGTACATATTTAATTCTGAAAGGCATTGCTTTGTAAATTATTTTTTATTCCCGCTGGCATATAGGTGCCCCATTTTCCCACACTTGGGCTAATACTTGGTCTTAATGAAAATTCTAAGAGTGTCCAAATTGACAGGTTTAAAAATAGTATCTTATGGTTTTATTTTATGATGTCTAATTGTAGGTGAGACGGGGCTATTTTCTCAGGTAAACAAGTCATTTGAATTTCTTCCTATACCTGTGTGAAGTCTGTCCGTATCCTTTGCTGTTTTCGTGTTAGGTTGTTGACATATGCAGTCTGTTTATATAATCAGTAAATTCATACTTTTTCATTTATATTTTAATTTTGCTTCTGTTTTTTCTGTGTGCAAATTTAAAATATTTACATCATCAAATATATGGGTTTTGTTCCACCTGGGCTTCTGGGTTTTTTCTTGACTACAAATATCTTCCCTATTGAAGGTAATAAAAAAATTTGCTACTGCTTTCTTTTATTATCTTTATGGTTTCTTTAAAAAATTTTGCATTTAATTAATTGAGCTATCTATAATTTGCTTTAGTGAAGAGAACAAATAGGGATTTAGCTTTATTTCATCCCCAAAATAACTAGTCATTTGACCTAATACTATATAGAATAGTCTGCTCTTTTCTGCTTGATTTGAAAGGCTACATTGATCATATACCAAATTTCAATTTATTTTGGATCAATTTCTCTTTCTGGATTTCCCATTCTATTTCATTGCTCTTGCTGTCACTTACTACACTCATATTAAGCTATTTTAGAAACAGTAGCTTAAAATACATTTTAATATCCAGTCAGGCTACCTTGTTACAAACATTCCTTTTTTTTAACCCCTAGAATCTTGATTAATTTCACATGCTTGTTTTTTTGTCATACAAACTCAAATTAAAATCCTATAAGAAATTTTATTGTGATCATATTAGGAAATAAATTAATGGAAAACTGACATCTTTACAATATTTTATAATTACATACAAGATAGTATATCTATCCAATTATTTAAGTAAAGCCATTAAACATTTTTAAATAGGTCCTGTACATTTCTTGTTAAATTTATAACTAGGAGTTTAATCTCTTTTGTTGCTATTATAAATTATACGTATTTTTTCTTCCATTTTTATTTTTAATTTGGAGATTTCCTATGTTAAGGAAAGTTATGGATTTTCTATGCTAATCTTGAAAAGAGTGACAAAATTGTTGACTAATTTTTCTTTCGGTCTGTCTCTGGTTTTCCTGTTTCACAAACATATTACCTGCATAAATTGATGTTTTCCACTTCTTTTCCAGGTTTTATGCTTTAATTTCTTTGTTTTTTATTCAAATTTGCATTGATTAATACTTCTTGATCAATTCTGGGCAGTAATGGAAATAATGGACTTTTTTGTCTTGTTCAGAGTTTTAAAATAGGAATGCTCCCATTGTTCAAGGTTAAGAAAGATGAATTATGGTGTAAGGGGCACATGTCCCCTCCAAGTGCCCTTAATTCATTAAAAAATAATCTGGGTTACAAGGCAAAAAAGCAATGAAATAAAAGTTATTTTCTATGAAGTACAAATTTTGCTTAAAATTGCTACATCATCTGTGAACTACAAAAAGTAAATTCTTTCTATTTGCAGTATATGTGTAATGAACAAAAGAATCCTCTATTGCACATTCTTTCTGTTCTTATGTTTTAAATAACTTCATGAAGGTATTAATTTTGAAACTTCCATATGCGAGGATTCATAAATATTCCAGAAATGATATCACCTTGCACAGAGACAAGCTTGGATACAAATGAAAAGTTGCTATTTGAAACAACCTGGATAGACTTGGAGGGTATTAACGCTGGGTGAAATAAGTACAACAGAAAAAGACAAATACTGTATGATATCACTTATACATGGAATCTAAAGAATACAACAAACTAGTGAATAAAACAAAAAAGAAGCAGACCCACAGATAGAACTAGTCGTTATCAGTGGGCAGAGAGAAGGGGGGAGAGGCAACATAGGAGAAGGGGAATAAGAGGTATAAACTATTAAGCATAAATTAAGCTATAAGAATACATTGTACAACACAGGGACTATGGCAAATATTTTATAATAACTGTAAATGGAACATAACCTTTAATATTGTGAATCACTATATTGTACACCTGTAACTTATAACATTGTATATCAACTATACGTCAATTAAAAAAATTTCATTAAAAAAAGGCCATGGGGGATGGGGGGGAAGAAAAAAGAAAGAAATGCTTTCACTGGTGATAAAGAAAATTGTACATTGGGACCCACAAAATAGAGGCCGCCCCAGTGGTCTGGCCCACGTCACAAATCTGTCAGCCGCCACTTCCAGGAAACACATCACTGTCAAGGAATCCTAATATACCAATCACAACCCTCCAACTTAGGTTCAACTAGCTTACCTGACCCTAGAAAATAAGGCCTGTAGCCTTATAAGGAAATCCTCCACCTCCTGGCCAGTCATGCCCTGATTCTGAGTTGTCTCCTCTAATGCTCTGTGAAACTCACTCCTGTCCCAAACCCCTCAGGAAGAGTGCCCCACCTCTTGGGAGGCACTGCATTCCTTCAATCCATTGGTTGTTTTTCCCTTGAATAAAGAATATCAAACTCGTTTGATATTAAAACTAAATTATTTTATTTTTGTCATACGACGCTGGTGATGCGGAGGGCTAGCACAAGGCAGCTGAGGAGAGGCATGTGGTTTTGTGTGGTGTGCAGTCAGAGAGAAGGTTTTCTCTATTACTGCCAAAGCCGTGCTCAAGTGGGCGTGACTTAAATGACTATACGTACACCTGTATCATGCGATCATTTTAAGGAAGAATATATCGCTTCTGACTTCTCAAAAAGAAACAAAAATCAGGACTGGAGGGGCTTCCCTGGTGGCGCAGTGGTTAAGAATCCGCCTGCCAATGCAGGAGACACGGTTTCGAGCCCTGGTCTGGGAAGATCCCACATGCCGCGGAGCAACTAAGCCCGTGTGCCACAACTGCTGAGCCTGCGCTCTAGAGCCCGTGTGCCACAACTACTGAAGCCCACGCCCCTAGAGCCCGTGCTCTGCAACAAGAGAAGCCACCGCAATGAGAAGTCCACGCACCGCAATGAAGAGTAGCCCCCGCTCGCCGCAACTAGAGAAAACCCGGGCAGCAACGAAGACCCAACGCAGCTAATAAATAAATAAATAAATGTTAAAAAAAAAAAAAATCAAGACTGGATGCTACATTTTACGAAATGCCTCTTGCCCAGCTATGGGTTTTTCTCTCTTTCTCTTTTCAATATGGGGAATATATTAACAGCTATTACTAATGAGCCACTTTCATCTTGGAATGAAGCCACTTAGTCATGGTTTATTATTTTTAAAAATGTGTGCCAAATTATATTTGCTATTTTATTTGTGATTTTTGCATAGCTACGCCTTCGTAAAACTGGTCTATGAGGTTTTTTTGTTGTTATTGTTATTTTGGATGTTTTTTCGTCGCATTTTGTCCAGTTTTGGTCGCAAAGATATACTTGCTTTGTTAAAAAAAAGTAATGGGAAATTTTCTTTTCTCCCAGGGCCCTGTGGCAGTTTAAATGGTATTGGAATTGTCTGTTTACTGAAAGCTTAATATAATCCATCTGTGACAGCACCAAGATCTGGAGCTTTCTTGTGGGGTTAAGTCTTTGGCTGCTTTCTCAATTTCTTCCATGGTTATTGGGTGTGTTAATCAGTGTTCTCCCGAGAAACAGAACCAGTAGGATATATATAAATAGATAGAAATTAGACAGAAGGAAAGGGGGCAGAGCACAACCTTTAAAAGAATGACACAGCCATTGACGGGTTAGAACCAATTAGATCCAAAATGGTGAAAAATTCAACTTCCAGTGGACCTTGAGCGTCACTCTACGTTCACTGTAATACATTAGCATCTAAATGACACACCCACAGGCGCCATGCCAGCCCCGAGGCCGACCATAAAAGGCCAAAAAGTGGGTAGTCGCCCAATTCCTCAAAATCTTCTCCCCTTCCCCAAAATAGTTGGAATATCCTCCCATATACTAGCCTATGAAAGTACCCACCATTAAAAACTAACCACCCCTGCAGCCCAGGCCACTCTCACCTTCTGAGACAGACTGCATTCTGCCTATGGAGTGTATATCTCTCTAAACAAACCTGCTTTTACTTCATTATGGCTGCTCTTGAAACCATTCCTACACGAAGCCAACGACCCTCATTTGGCGGCCCATCCCAGGGACTCACCTGCGACCTGAGACATGACCATCCTTTCGCGCCCCATTCCCCTGTAACAGAAAGAGATTCATTGTGAGAACTGGCTTACACAGTTATGGTGGCTGCGAAAGCGCCACGGTCTGCTGTCTGCAAGCTGGAGGCCCACGGAAGCCGGTGGTGGAGTTCCAGTGCAAACCCGAAGGCCCGAGAACCAGGCGGTCCATTGTATGAGTTCCGGGCCAAGTCCCGAGGCCCGAGAACCAGGAGCAATGACATCTAAGGCAGAAGATAAACGTTCCAGCTAAAGCAAACTCGTCCTTTCCTTGTCTTTTGTTCTGTCCAAGCCTTTAATGGAATGCACGATCCTCACCTGCGTTGGTGAGGCGGCATCTTCTTTACTCCGTCTAAGCATCAAATGCTACCCTCTACTGGAAACAGCTGCACAGACACCCAGAAGTAATGTACCAGCTCTCTGGTCATCCCTTAGCACAATCAAATTGACAGACAAAATTAACCATCACTTTGGGGTTTACCGTTACTATCTCTTCTGTGATCAATTTTTAAACAAAACCATCTCTTTTATTCATTTACTTACATAAAATTAGGTAACATTTTCTTATAATTATTTCCTCCCTGATTATCTTCCTAAAGAGATTCTGCTCCTCATTTCTGTGTGTGTGTGTGTGTGTGTGTGTGTGTGTGTGTGTGTGTGTGCGCGCGCGTGCGCGCGCGCATGCGCGTGTATTGGCGAGGTGGAGGGGGCGGGTGGGGGGAGGGGGCGGATTCCCCACCCTAAGGAGCAACCCTCCAACACCAGCTGGATGAGGTCGATTCTGACACTATACCCGGAGACAGTGTCAGATCCCACAGGTTCAGGGCTCAGTCTTACAAGACTATCCCCTCCCCTACTCCCCCCCCGCACCCCCGCCCGCCCCTTCAGACGCCAGTCAAAAGCCCAGGTTGTTACCTGTGTTTCTGCACAACCAGCTATAGAGTTTCCAATGACCCCCTGGCTAAGTTCAATTCATCTGCCAAAGCAGCTCACAGAACTCAGAGAAACATTGTACTTACTAGATCACGGGTTTATTATAAAAGGATATAACTCAGGAAGAGCCAGAGGGAAGAGCTGCACAGGGCAAGGTGTGGGGAAAGGAACTTCCATGTCCTCTCCCTCCTAGCACCCGCTCTCCCCACATCTCCAAGTGTTCATTCACCCAGCCAGAAGCTTTCCAAACCCCAGCCATTTGGGGTTTTATGGAGGCCTCATTACGCAGGCGTGATTGACTAAATCACTGGCTGTTGGTAATTGATTTAACCTCCAGCGCCCTCCTCTCCCTGGAAATTGGGGGGTGGGGTGGGGGACGGAATATTCCACCCCTCTGTTCACGGTTGGTTCCCCTGGCAACCAGTCCCCATCCTTAGGTGCTTTCCAAAAGTCACCACATTAACATAAACTTAGGTGTAGTGGAAAGGGCTTGTTAAGAATAATAAGACATCTATTTCACGTTTGTGGCTCTGAAGCCATTTGAGGAACTGAGGAAAAGAGACCAAATATTATAACAAAAGATGCTCCCATTGCTTTTGTCCTTCAAGAAATTCCCAGGGTTTTAGGAACTCCGTGCCAGAAACCAAGACCAAATATATTTCTTATTATAAATCACAATATCACACTCCCCCATTCTCTTTCTTACCATTGCACATTTCTGCTTTCTCTGACCTCTTGTTTATGTTAGTGGCAATTATCTATATTATTGTTTCAAAAGACAGCTCTCAGATAGATTTTGCATTTTTACTGTTTTTTTATTGTAATTAATAAATTGATTCTTGAAGATTTATATTTATCTCAATATATATTACATGTGGCATACCCTCTAAGTTTGCCACAGGCCTTACTAGTTCTTATTTTCTTTGCCCAGACAACTCACACATTGTTTTCCTGTCTGGCCACTCTAGGCATAAGAATTATGACCCTTAGTTTAAGGCTTTTAGTTTTCCTTTGACCTATGCTTAGACATATCCCGTAGTTTCTAATGCATTAAATTTGTAGATTTTTTTGAAGCCAGACTTGAAGGAGGATTGTGAAAGAGGAAACTGGGGACGCATACGCAGGGAGAGAGAGAGAGCGAGCGAGCATTGGTTGCCAGGACTGGAGGATAAATTTGTTTTCTCAGAAACTGGGAGAAACCTGAAAGTGTGCCTAGGCGGGAGAGAGAGCATAATTGGTGAGAACAGTGAGGGCTAGCGTGCACGTGGATATGAATAATTTGGGAGGTAAGAAGAGGAAAAGCATTTGTGATGGTTAATTTTATGTGTCAACTTGACTGGGCCCTGGGTGGTCAAGCATTGTTCTGAGTGTGTCTGTGAGAGCATTTCGGGATGAGATTAACAATTGACTTGGTAGGCTGAGGGAAGCCAGTTGCCCTCTCCAACGTGGGTGGGCCTCATCCAATCAGCTGAAAGCCTGACTAGAACACAAAGGCTGACCCTCCCTTGAGTAAGAGGGAACTGCTTCTGCCTGACTGCCTTGAGTTAGGGCATGGATCTTTTCCTGCCTTCAAACTCAGACTGAAACATCGCCTCTTAGATCTGGAGCCTGCTGGCTCTTGGACTGAAATTATACCATCCTGGATCTCAGCTTGCTGACTGCAGATCTTGAGACTGCTTGGCTTCTAAAATCACATGAGCCAATGCCTTATTATAACTTTCTATTTATGCATACATCCTATTGTTTCTGTTTCTCTGTAGAACCCTGACCGATACAGCACTGAAGTAATTAATGCCCATTGACAACTACTTTCTTATAAAACAGAGTCAAGGTCATCAGCTGAGTATGAAGCAGGTGAGGAAGAGAAAGTCGGTTCTGGGAGAAAGAGATTTTGCAGAAGGATAGAACTGAGGATGGTACTGAACAGGGCTTATTTCCTTATAAATAAGGTAACAAGGTATTACTCTAGAAGAAACTTAAATTTTAATTAATTATTTGTGAAATTATTGGTTCCATATGTCTCTACTGCAAGATTATAAACTCAAGGGGTAGCGACTGTGTCTTTCAAAGACGGAACATGGTTTGCTATTGGAGTCATCTGCTTGGGTTCTTATCCTAGCTTTGCTGTTTTTCAACTGCACGATCTTGAGTGAATTACCCAAGCCCTTTGTCCCTCAGTTTCCTCATCTATATATACTTCATAGGTTTTGGTAGAAGTTAAAGAAGTTTCAAGGGCACTTTCAATGGTGACTGGCAATGGTAAAAACTCATGATCATCTTGGCCTCAATCTACCCTAAGTACTTAGCGAAATGTCTGAAATAGAGTAGGTCTTGAGTGCATGAGTGAGTGAATGGATGAAGACTTATTCTGTGGCTCAGCCCCTGTGTTGCTGCTGCTCTATTCTACATTCTTCCCTGCAGGCAGGGGAAGATGCTCAGGACTGTATTTCTTGGCATCCCTTTCCAGTGGCATCATGTGATACATCCTGCCAATGATGTGTTTGCCTGATGTTTGAAAGGGAAAGAAAAGGAAACAAATTATTTGTCAAGGGGCAGCTGGGGAGCGTGCCTGGACTTTGGCAGATGACAGAGGAGGGTTTTATGCACTCATGTCTGGGCCTTCTCTTAGGCAGCACACACTTCTTGCTGCAAAGAGCCCAACCCATCAGTGGCTGCTTGGAGTTCTGATTTCTGCACTTAAGAAGTTTCTTCAAAGTAGCATCAGCTTCCTTGCCTTCACTCTTTTGACTCTTCCAACATTTGTGTAAGTATCTAATTCCCTGCATTAAATCCTTTCCTACTTAAAATACCTAGTGGGCTTTGTTTATTTGGACTAAACCCAATTGTGGGTGGAGTTGTGTCCTCCAAAAATTCATATGTTGAAGCACTAACCGTCATTTTGTCAAAATGTGACTGTAGTTGGAAACAGAGCCTTTAAAGAGGTGATTAGTTTAAAATGAGGCCACTTGGGTGGGCCTGATGGAATCTGACTGGTGTCCTAATAAGAAGATATTTGGACGTACAAAGAGACACGGGGATGCACACACACAGAAGAGAGACCACGTGAGGGCACAGGGAGAAGACGGTCATGTGCAAGCCGAAGAGAAAGAGAAAGGCGTCGGAAGAAACCAATCTGCTGACACCTAGATCTCAGATCTCTGGTCTCCAGAACTGTGAGAAAATTCATTTCTGCTGTTTAAGCCATCTAGTGTGTAGTGTTTTGTCATGGCAGTCCTAGGAAACTAACACACCAATCTAAACGCTAACGGCATTGTGGGAACAACAGACTCTCCAAATTGTTCCTCTGAACAATTTGGGGTGAGAGAGTAGGTGGCCGGGGGAGGTGATTCTGTAAGGTATCAAATATTTGTGAGTCACTTGGAAAATACACACAAGGTCCAACTCATCCAGAAGTTGCTGCTAGGCTAGCATCACGTAAACCCTATATCGTGGCCTAGAGGAGGGCTGAGTTCTGATCAACGCCCAAGAAAAACTGGCAGGGTGTGGATTTCACGCGGACATTGTAATTCAATTGTTTCTGCACAACCGCAAAGGCAGCTGCTGTGTCCAGCCCAGGGCCCTGCCAGCACTTCTCTTTGCAGCAGCTAAGCTGGACGTAGGAGAGTTTGGGTGGCTTTATCCAATTCTCTAGTTTTGAAAGTGGAAAAGAAAGAAAACCCGAAACAGAGTATGTGTGGGAAGTTTGAAAAAGGACTGGAGACCAGAACTGTGCGCTAAGAGCCTGATGAGAAAAAGCGATCCTGAAGAATCTTTCCCCAGAAGGGGAAGTGAATCAGAGGGCTTAATTGACAGGCATGTCCTGCGAGTCCCTGAGAGGAAGCAGCTAACTTTACTTTCTAACCTAGAGGGCTAACACCTTCAATACCAATCCAGGGGCTCACTCCTCCCCAAAGAAGGGGAAGGTCACAAATATGGGTCCAGACCTAATGGCCTCCAAGGACACATAGGCCACAGTGGCACTTCTGGATTAAAGGGGGTGACAAATGGGGCAGGACTTGCTGCCCTTCCCTGGGTCTGGGAAGGCCAGAGGGTTCTGAGGCAAGTACAGTCAGCCCTCCTTATTCGAAGTTCTGCATTCTTGGATTCAACCAATCGTGGATCAATTTTTCACCTATTGAATCCCTGGAGGCAGAACACGCGGATTTGGAGGGCTGACTCTACTACACAATTTTATACAAGGGACTTGAGCATCCGCGGATTTTGGTGTCCGCAGGGGGTCTGGAACCATCCCCCATGGATAATGAGGGATGACTGCATTATCCTCTCTTATTTTACTGATAAGGGAATTGTGTTCCAGTGGGTACTTTCACAAAGTCACATAAATATCGACATAGCTGGATTAATTCCAGTCCAGTCTTTTCCAAGATCATCTATTTAACCTGTGTCATATTGCCTCACTGAAATATTTCAAGGATGTATTAACTGAGCATTTCTAGTGATTGAAGATACCTGTTGAAGTACTGCAAATACCACTGTCAAATATCTCTGGCTACCATACATAACAGCTCTACCCAAAATATATTTATGTGTATCGTTTTACTCCATACCTTGGAGCTAATCCAAAGCAAGGGAGTACTTCTTTTTTTCCCAGGAGTATAACCAAAAAAGAATATTTTAACTCGTGTGCAGGAGTTGGGTGGGAATGAAGGTTTTTCTTAAGGTCTTTAAAAGATTTTCTTAAATGTTCTATTCTTAGAGTGAGAAAAAGTTGTATTACATATTTACATAGGTGATTCATTCCAAGATTGTAATTCTAGCTTTAATTAGATCAGAAACAGAAAGCATACCTTAACTGAAGGAAGGACAGTGTAGTTTTTAAGCAGGGAGTGGTGACTGAAGACAGACTTGTTCAAACAGCTTTTTTTTTTTTTTTAATAACATAATGAAAACAAGCAGACCATCTTTATGAATTAAGAAAAACTTGTAGTGACTTTGATTCTCATTAAATATTTGTTTAGCTTCCTTTTTTATCTGTTTTATTCATGTGCTTGTCTACTTGCCCACACCCAGACCTTCCATGATGACATAAATGACACAGACATCCCAAGTTCAAATTCAAGTTTGTTTCAATGTGCCTGTATTTAATTTGCAACTCTTTATGGCTAATTCAAGTCATTTATGAGATGTGCATAATCTTCCCTCAGTCTGGAGGGTTCCCCCCAACTTCACATTTTAAATATATTTCTGTAAAGGGTCATATGAATCACTGTTCCTTTTTTTACTGGGGTTTGCACACCACATAATTAAACATGGGAAGACACTGAACATTCTCTGATGCTTTAATCTCCTTAATCAAACTCAAGGCAATGGAAGCTCAGAGTTCCTGTCAATAGAAAGCACAGCACATGAAACAAACGGGAGGAAGGGGGATGGTCACACAGACACTCCCACTCTGGAAAAAAAATTTTTTTTAACTTTGACTCTCTTTTCTTTGAAATATTTCAAGCATAACTGGTACTTTAATTTTGGAAGGTCTTGTAAATCAACCAGGCAGATAAGCCAGATCCAGTGAGTTTCCTATCTCATACTAGATAAGATTTAAATAAAACTTAATTTTTAAACCATGTCTTTCTGTCCTGTTTTTGCAGTAAAAAATGCTATAGCAGCACTAAAGGGATGTTTCAAAAAGCAAAACCCCAAATAGTCTCCAAACAAAACTGATTTCAGTTTTGCATATTCCTGCCCTGTCTTTATTTCTATTAATGGATCCATTTCATTTCTAATTCTCAGTCAATGAGAGATACATAAAACCCCAGAGCTCAACACTGTTCCCCACGGCAGAAGGTGTTTCCTGAGAGCCATGACCTTACAGGAGAGAAGTGAATCCGGGGTCCCTCTCTGCGCTGCCCACCCCTGGATCCCCTCTCCTCATCTCCTCCAAGCCCACAAGTTCCTATTTCTCATTTACTAGTGATCCCCAAACGAAATCTTTGTTTTTCTCCCTTTGCATAACAATAGCAATAAAAGTTCTTTGAGAGCAGGGATACAATCTTCCTGTTTCTCCCAGTGCTTAACACAGCGTTGGGCACAGAGCATATTCAGTTACCAAATAAAAAGAACAAAGGCAAGCTGTTTTTCTTTTGGCTTCACACCTATTTCATCTCTTTAATAATGTCTTACCTCCTGAAATCACAGGTGAGTGCTAAAGAAGAACAAATCACTGTTGCCACACTTAACACTTGTACATTTTATTTAATTAAATCAGCCATTGTACACATTGCAGCTAGGTATTGTTAGTGTTGTATGTTTTTCCATTAACTAATACATGCCCTCATAGATATATTCAATTAGTGTTATCACCATGGGAACAAGATGCTGATTCATCAACTGAAAATTCACTTCTTCTCACATTATTCAAGTTTTTTGATTACACAGCAAAAATCAAAATCAAAAAAAAGGTGATTAACCATTATGTTGTTACACAGACATCATCTGCACTGCAAATAACACAACAGAAATGCTTTTCTTGAGCTCCAGTGAAGGTGTGGACAAGGAGGCCATGGTATGTCCAAAATGTTTCACCACTGGCCTCCTTCATTTTGGCTGCCAAAGATGCTTTCTTTCCTATCCAGCTGCCAAACGTGCTAGCATTCGAGGCTTAGGAGATTTGGCTTGTGGGAAACCTCCCTCCCAGGAAATCTTCTCTCTTGGCAAAATTACTTGAAATGATGAAATGCCATTGTTTGTCGTCTTTGCTTTTGACATTCAGAACAATGAGTCATTTTTGCACAACAGGAAAAGACCAGATAGAATTCGAAAATGTTTAATCCCTGGAGGATAGACTCTGGTTTTCAAAATGTTTTAATTTCATCTTCATTGAATATACTTTTCTTTAACAAATAACTGATTCAAAATGTATACTGTTTATATGAATATATTTGTGAATATATATATATATGTTAAAATGCTACACAGCTTCAACCACTAGAGGAATAAGGAATAGGACACGGAAATCACTCAGATGATTAAAGTCCCTTCTTTGAAACAAACAAACAGGAAAGTGCACAAATGCACTTCAGGGTTTCCAAGGGAGTTTGGATTTCAAATAAATAAACCCAAAATTTTAACCCAAACCAAAATTTTCAGGATTTCTCAATCTCGTCTGCAAGCTAAAAAACAGACCTAGCTGAAAAGTGAAAAGTGCTTGCTGAGGGTAAAAAGAATGAAAACCATCCATGTGATTAGAAGATGGGTTTGAACTGTGGTTTGATTCTTAAATGCTACATGCAGGTATTAGAGAAGATATAAACCTGGAAGAAAAAAAATAAAAGAAACCACTCCAACACGGTGAAGGAGTTGAACCGTTTGTGTAGGGGGCAAATCTTGTTTCCAATGATTTATCTACAGTGCAGTGGCCAGGAGAAAGTACCACCAATAAGACAGCGTGGTTTGCTAAAGCAGCAATGAAAACTGGAAAACTACAGTAGTAATAGCTTTTTAAAATACCCTGCCAACATGTCCCAAATCTAAAGGACCTGAAGATGTTAGACAGCTGCCGGATGCCACTGCTGGCAACCGAATACCTCGCTGCTTCACCTCGTTGCCGCTGCTCCCGTCCTCCCCTCCCTCAGTGGCTGCTGGAGAGTCATCAATCGCAGCTGGCCAGCACCAGCAATAAGTGCTTAGTTAGGACAGTTCTTCAAGGTTATTAACCCATCTTTCACTAGGAGCCAGGGCTACTCTGGAAGTTCTAAGGACATGGTAGGTCTGAAGTGCTTCTTTTGCAGGAGAACTGTATTACGTTCGATTGTGTTAGCAATATCTTAGTGAACCACTGTTCAGCAATTCCGTGATGCCCAGTGTAGTTATGACAGGCAGTGGTTTTAATACGTTGTTCGTCTGAGCATTTTAGCTATATATATTGTACACGGGTATCTCTTTGAAGGATTCCTAGGTATCGTCATTTGAAGAGGTCTGCAGGTGAAGTTCTTCTGTTCATTGGATTTTCATGGAGCTTGTGCAGAAGCCAAGAAGAATAACGGAGGTGGCCAGGTCCCAGGTGAGCACAGACACAACAAAGGAGTGGATACAGCATCCAGGATGAAGGATGCTATCTTTGGTCACAAATTAGTTTACAGTTAAAGAGGATGGGGAAAAACTCAAACAAAAGGCAGTGTATATGCTAAAAGTGGAAATCCCATTAATCAAGCCAGTTAGGTCACTCCTCTAATGGAACGGGAAGTTGCATATCGAGTGAATGTGTGGTTTCTGGTGTGAGAACTGGACAGCCTCTCATTTGGCCTCTTGCTTCAAGTCCTCCTTGCAGAAATGCCGAAGGAGTTGCTTGAGGTCATGCTGGAGGTCGTCCTGGTCTAGTGCTTCTGGGACATCCTCCAGGTGCTCCAAGTAAATGCGTTTTCCATGCTGGTCCTTCACCACAGCCCTCTTCTGGGTTCTAGCTTTACTCATTGCTGTCCTGGAGGAAAGCAGACAAGAGAACATTATATTCTTTCTTCACTGCTAAAAGGCAGCCACTACCTTTGGTCTGCGAGTACCCATGATATGAAAGTACTGCTTACTGTCTTACCTCTAGATATTTCTACACTGGGCTATTAGTAGAGCAAGTACAGCCATCTTTTCCCTTCTTTCTTTTAAACATGGTTCTCCCATCTTAAATGACGCATGAGATTTTTAAAAAGTATTTTGGAGCAAGGAGTTTTTTTTAAACCTTTAAGAAATATTTCAAATAAATGAAACCGTGCTTTCATATGATTCTCTCAAAAAGTAACCACACAATCATTCATGTTTTGATTAGGAAAGAATGTGGCTACTCCTGAAATAGTGATTCCATACGTAATTTTTGACAGGCTAAGAAAAAGTTTTTAAGTTAATTTATTTAAAATACCTTAGCTGCCAGCTTAATCCTTAGAGGCACTACCCAACTCAAACTTCCCAAAAATGTTCTAAGAGAACTTTCCCATGGGGTATAGGTCTTTAAAAACTGGAATAATATCCTATCAGCATAAAGGCAGGTGACTACCAGCGAGAGTTGAAGGTTGACCCAGTCCTCTGAAGCTTCATCTGGAGACAGCGGGGAAGGGAGAGGGGAAGGAAAAAAACCACCGAGAGACAAATCCTTCCTCTGTCTTCCCAGAGCGCAAGTACTGGCCCACTTTATACCTCCTACAGCTACTCAACAGTGTGCTGCTTTCTTGGCCCTTCATCAGACCAGAGATTACTTGAGAAAAGCGGCTCTGACATACTATTACGTCGGTACTATTATTTTCCTGCATCCTTGCTTGAAAATGCTTATACTGTGATTTGTTCCCTCTCAGTTCTTCTCCCGCTCTACTTGTTTATGTATTTATTTTTGGCTCCATTGGATCTTCGTTGGGGCGCGCGGGCTTTTCTCTAGTTGCGTCGAGCGGGGGCTACTCTTCGTTGCGGAGCACGGGCTCAGTAGTTGTGGCTCGTGGGCTCTAGAGCGCAGGCTCAGTAGTTGTGGTGCACGGGCTTAGCTGCTCCAAGGCATGTGGGATCTTCCCGGACCAAGAATCGAACCCGTGTCCCCTGCACTGGCAGGCGGATTCTTAACCACTGCGCCACCAGGGAAGTCCCTCCCTCTCTACTGGTAAATACAATTCTTCATTCTGCAAATATGTGGTGAACGTGCCTTATGGGCCAGGTACTATTATTATAATAACAAGTAAGGAAACTGGATCTCAGAGAATTTAAGCAATGCTCCAAATAAAAAATAATCCAGTTACTACGCAGTGGGGCCAAAAGTCAAAGATTCCAGAGCTTGAATCTGTAACCACGACGCCATGCAGCCTTGCTTTACACCACCATCAGAAGGATCAGTTTTCGTAGCTTTATCCAGCATTTTCCTTATGGATTCCTAGTGTCCAGAAGCTGAGGGCTCTGCCCACGGGCTGCCCTTAGCATTACTCTACCTTCCACACCTCTATGCATTTCTTAAGATCACCTTGATTTTTAAAAAATGGCTGACTTCAGCCAGAACTCTTCTGGCTTTCCTTTGGACATCTTGTCTCCTTCCTTCTTTCGTGTTTTCTCACCTCCCCTTTCCTTTGATTCTACATGAATTATTTTGTATCTGAAAGCCAACTTAAATTTGTTCCTTTTGATAAAAAGGTCAAATTTGGTTCCAGTGGTTGAAATCAGATTATGTTTTCTAACTATTCAGCATCCACATATATTGTTGTCTCCCAAAAGGCAAATATCTGACTATCGCTGCCAAGAGCTAGTAAAAACCTCTATGGCATTAGTGTCGGGGGATAAGCTTCTATCATAGGACATTCCCTGGTGTTTTGTGCTCACACATGTACACGAATATGTTTATGAATACGCATACGTATACGACTCAAGCAGTGGGTATGATCAAATGTCTTCAGCAACATGTAAGATAAAGTGTTGCAGATCACAGATAGACTTCCATGACTAAGTAGCTGTGGAAGTGGATTGAGATGTCTATATCCCTAGCTTCGAACTCACCAGCCGTCACTGCGAATTTTGGATTAATTGATCTCTAAATCTATTCCCATGTGACGCTCTCATGATGTTAGGGTGTCTGTGGTTTATGTGGTTCCATATGAATAACTGAGTAAGAGACTTAAAAGTTCGGAGTATAAGAAGCACTTGATCCTGAATTCACATATAGCATTTTTAAAGTTCTGTGAGCAATTACTCTCTTTTACATTCCTAGCTGGCGCTGTTTTTCACATGTGGTTGGAGGGTGGAACTGTGACAGAACCTTTAATTTCACTGTTCTAATTATTATGTTCTACAGGCTAAAAATAGCTTTGTAGAGTACTATAAATGACAATCTTTCTCTTCTTTTCAATGAAGTGAAAAGCACAACAGTAACTTCAATTTCCATTGTGTCTTTTCACTGCAAAGCTGAGAACATTTTGTCAATACTCACAGCGCTGCGAGAGGCCCAGAGAGAGGTGAGGGTAGACCAAGGCAACAGTGCCGAAGTCTACACGTCAAATAGGTGATGGGGATGGGGGGGGGTAGAAAGCCTCATAGCTAGTCCCTGTTCATACGCACAAATATGAGCTGCTTACTGCTTTTACGATACTTTCTTAACTTATTAAAGCCCCTGGTTTCAGCCTCGCTAGGTGCATTGAGGTTCATGGATATCAAACTCATGCTCATGTTATTTGCCACTCCCATGCAGAGTCATGAAGCAGCTTGTTTAAAACAAAAACAAACAAAAAAACCATGTGCCGTTCAAAGGAATGATTACCAAGAGTTGAAGGCAGCTGGTCACAAGATTAATTTGTGAGCAATTGATTAGATTCCTCTTACTGTGCTCTACAATGGAATATCCCAGCTGCTTGGCCTCAGCGAAATTGATGACTTGCTGAAACCCAGGGAGCGATTGTGTCAACAGTCGTCTGACTATCATCATGCCTTAGCATTACTTTTAAAGCATCAAGAGGACACTTCAGGAATGACACAGTGACAGATGTACCACTTGACAAAAATCTTACAATGCAGGGAGAGTCTGCACTTCCCAAGGGGTTTTAAGGTAGATGCAGGGGCTCTATTTTTCTTTTCTTAAAATTGGAAAACTTTTTAAAGGTGTTAGTTGGCAAAGCATCACCCCATGCTAACCCAAACCTTCTAAGTATTGATCCATCCTCCTTCAGGACTTCATTCTCTACTAAACTGGGGGAGTGGACTTTCATGTGGCTACCTGTGTAACTCAAAGCCTGAAGTAAGAAAAAAAAGAAAAGAAGACAAAACCCATCATAAACCATAGACTCTAACATAACCTATTACTCTGCTTAATGAATAGTATAAAAGAACATTCTGGAAAGGATAAAGAAAAACAATTCTTAGGGGCAGATCTAAGTATTGAGTTTTATTTAGCAAGTCTGTTAAATTTCTCCCATTTGTGAGGGAGATTTGTTCTATTGATAATTACTTTACAATTCTTGCAAACTATACTGGTTGACTTCTACTTTCGTGCTTGCCTCACCCCCATCCTTTCTGCAGTGAAGACTCTAATGACAAATACAATGAATAATGACCAGAGGCAAAAACAAGCAACGAACAAATAAGGCCCAAAGGGTATAATCAGATAATACATCTTTTGATTGTCCAAGGTCACCAGTTGTCAAAATGTGAAGAACTAAAAATGTTTAAAATAAGGTATGCTCTTAATATCCCAATGCATTCATATATAATCTCAATGCATATTGTGGGTATAAAAGAGGACATACATGTAACATTTAACTTCAAAATGTTTCAATAGTAAAGAATGTTTCAAAGATGTTTGCACATGCCCGCTGTCCCTTAGTTGAAACATTTGGGGCCAGATGTGTTTTAGATTTCAGATTTTTTTTCCTTTTGGATTTTAGAAAGGTAATATGATGTATATACTGTATATTCTAATAGCTCAGATAGGATAGGGACAGCATCCTGTAATCAAAGCCATTGATATATCAATAGCAAAACATGAACATTCACTCTTGTAGAATAAAAAAGACTGCCAAGTCATTACAGCCCCATGTCAGTTCACATTAAGTTTTATTGCCAAAGTAGCTTGCTACTAACTTATAAAACTTGTTTTGGTTTTCAGAATGTTGGGACTGTTTTTTTTTTTTTTAAGATATGGAAATTTATTTCAGATGATCTTCACCAGCACCATAAGTTCCATTCACTGGATCAAAATTCTTATACCAACATTTTGATATCTTTAGTGTTTCAAATCCAGAATTAAAAATAGAAAATTGTGACATTTTATTCAAATTGGCTGCTCATTTATTGAAAAGACCTAGAATGTGTAGTTTGAAAAACATCCTAGACAATAAGCAGCAGCCTGAAACCCTCTTTTAACTGGTGATATAGAAACAAAATATTCAATTATTATATAAAATAAGCCAATTCATTTTAAATTGCAAAATGCTAATATGAGGTTATCAATTATGGCATTTGTAGCATTACCAATCTATTAGTTGTGGGGTTTTTTAATTAATTTTTATTGGAATATGGTCGCTTTACAATGTTGTATTAGCCTCCACTGCACAACAAAATGAATCAGCATATACACATATAGATATCCCCTCCCTTTTGGACTTCCCTCCCATTTAAGTTACCACAGTGCACTAGGTGAGTTCCAGAATGTTGGGATTTTTGAACTGTAATAAGTGTTTGTGGATGTCACTGTGGACCTGTTTCCTAATTATTGAAAATCAGAACTTAACTAATAAAAGATACCTGAATTTTCTTTAATGCCTATCATTGGAAATATCTGAGAATATTAGCTAGCAAAGATAATGTACAATATCTATTTCTTTCCCTTACTAATTGGGAGTGCAAGTCACTTCTGGGACTTTTAGGCAAGAGGTACAATCATGTCCCAACTTCAGAGATTCTGATTCTCATTGAGCTGAAGCGAATCCTGGTCATATGGATTTTTTAAGGCTCTTAAGGTGGCACAAATGAACACAATAAGTTGAGTAAAATATTATTTCACTGTACACATTATTCAAACAGGAATTCTACTCTCTTGAATTATTCTGCATCCTTCCATGAATACATGTATGGAATGACACAATGATAAATCATTTTCTTCTCAAACACAAAGCACACATAAAATACCCCTCCACACACACACAGACAAAGTGATGATGCTTTATACCTCTTCAAAGTCATCTTTGGCTGAAGGAAGATCAGTGGCTAAACTAGAATCCCCCAGATGCTTCTCCATCCTCTCTCCATGTACCACAGTTGTTTTAACAACTTTGCTGACTCTACGGCCTTCCACTGGTTCAGCCTGAAATTGTGAGGTACTGGACAAAATGCTGGGCTCAGACAAAGTTACCTGATGAATGAAGGACACAAAATATACAGTTTCTGAGTGCCAAAATGTAACAATGATGAATTTTTCTATGTTAAAAAACACACACATTACAATGGTATATCCTGAAAACAGCATTTTGTCAATGAGAAGCAGTTAGAAGAAAAATCTAGAATCAATTGGTAACATCTATATTATGACTATATGTACACAGTACCAAATCAACCACTTAATTAGTCACTTGAATGAAAATTGGTCAGGAAGTTTCATGACTGAGAAACTGACTGCTCAGTGCAGTGCAGACATAGCACCCTGTGGATGAACTCTCTTTTCCCATGTGTAAATGTTTTGTTTTGACATTATGAAGACAAAATTAACCTCCAAAGGAGGAACTGTCAGAGCTATGAGAAACTGAAACTGTAGATTTTTAGAGAACCTCATGTGTATAATAATAAAATTTTGAGGATGTGAATGAATGCGAGATGGTAAGAATCTCCCAAATTACATGTCAAAGAGAGTAAATATGATTCTGAAAGAGGGAAGTAAAACAGAAAGAAACAAAACTATAAATCAAGTGAGTTTCTGGATCCTGATTTCAGTGACTCTGAAATGCAGAAGTTTGGAAATCAAATATTTATCTAAGGTGCCCTACAGAAGGCTGCTGTTGCCGACCGGGCAAAGCACCACAGTGCATTTGCACAAGTGTTTTTCAGAACCTACTGCTTGCCAGCCGATGGGATTGCTGTCTTTTAAAATTTGACTTTTGGATTTCTGCTGTGGTCAACTGAATTAAAGAGAAAGGAGACTTAGAAAGGACCAAAGACAATGAGTATAATGGTTACAAATATCGCTGATGGTTATCTAAAAATTCCACAAAATCACGAAGAAAAAAAATGAATGTGTAACTAAACGAAGACTGCCTTATAAAGGGGAGAAGTGAGGCCAATAGGAATAAACAATCTCGTCCATCTCTTGTGAGCTGTATTTTACACCTCTCCATAAAATCAGTTCTGGAAAATCAGATGGTCTCACCTCCGACTGTTCAGTGTCACTCTTTAATACAATGCGCTTTATTACTTTGGAATAGCCATCCCCTTCCTCAATGTTGATGGGATCCTGTGGTGTTCCCTGCATCGTAATCTCTTCTTTCTCTGTACCATCAGAGGAGACGTACCGCCTAATGATTTTCCTAGTAACCTGGAAGATATTTTATTCATGTATCTTGTTTTTGAGTGACAGTGCCAGGGTACTGATACATTTTAGACAGGAGGCTTGAAATTAACCATGGTAAGATACTTAAGATAATACCTTCTTTATCACAGTGTGTCCCTGCTCATCGATGTATTCTTCTTCTGTGACTGTTTCCGGGGGTATGTCAGGCATATCATCTCCCTACACAGTTGAAAGAAAAGGGTCACTTCCATGTTTGGCATCAATGCTGAGGAACTACTCCCAAGTGCTTACAATGCCAGGAACGTTAGAAAATTAAAGGAGCTTTGAGAAGCATTGCTGAGATGCCAAATCCTGTCAAGTAGTATGTTTAAAAGAAAAAAAAAAAAAAGGTGGGTAATAACATGCTAGAGAATCTGACCAAAGTTAGCTCAAACTTAAACAAACAAACAAACAAAAACAGAAAAGCCAGAGGTGAGGTGGGTGGAACTGAAGAGGCTAAATCTTGCTCTTTGCTCGCTTGGAGGTAGGCGGCGAATGTCATTACCGCTGCATTTCTTCACAAACAGAACTTAGGAGAGTTACGGGATCTGCTTTCTGAAGGCCATGCACTACCTAAGGAGCATGCCAAGCCCTCGCTCCAGGTCGGTCACTCTCGAAGGGTTACGGGGACAGAACTGTCCCAGACGTGCAGTAATTTAACAGCTGGTACCTGAATAATCACTCGTCGGCGGACAACCCTGGTAGATAGCATCACTTCCTCATCTGAGCTGGCCTCCAGCTCACCTAATTCCTCTGTTAGCTCCTGGTGGAAGCATGGAAGCACTGTTTTGTTTATCATGCTAAGGAATGCCTTCACTACTGGTTACTGCTTTAGCTCACACTGGTTTCTGAAAGCTTTATTCATGCTGATTTTGGTGGACAAGCCAGCAGGAGTGAAAACAGTGCATGCTGGGCTCAAACTTCAGTGAGAATATAGCTTTTTGTTCATTGAATGAAAAAAAAAATATTCTGGATTCTGAAAGCTGTCTGAGCACCCATCTGTCAAAATCCATCAGAAGAAATAAGCAGCTTGCCCACATTACATCTTGGACTCAAACTCCTGGTGAATAACCAAATGTAAACACAGACCCTAGGCAGCACAATAAATAACTTGTGAGCCATTGCCTCTTGGGCTTAGGCTTAGAATGATCCAACCAAAGGTATAGAAATGTCTTAATTCTTGTAGCAGAACTTTCTGCAGGAAGTCAAAATTTCCTGTAGCTATTATCTGGCCAGTAGTACATTTCCCTACTGGCAAGATAGAGGAAGGAAGACTGGCTACAAATAGTATTAGACTCATTTTGCAGAGAAGTTGAGGTACAGAGGCCAATCCAATTTTATGGGTCTGGCCCAAAGCCAAAGTTGGAGCTAAGAACATAACTTTAGATTAAAACGTATGTCTTGGGAGCTATATAACGAATCACTCTTTCCTAATGGAATGCTATTAAAAAAAAGAAAACTCAACTAAATTTTGTCAACATAGTTTAAAATACTGCTTATATTTCTATATTCTTTCCTGCTAAAGGAAAACATGTAAATTTTAAACGAAATTATTCTTTAAATACACTTAGGAATTTGCTGCCTAGAAATATGGTCAGCAAGAAAAGTGATTGAAATTGGACCCTCAAGTCAGGGTCATGAGAAGATAAGGGTCAAAATAGGAAGCTTAAGAATTGGAAATTCATCAAGAATAAGTAGAACAGGCCCATACAAATAATGTGGACTACAGGACAACTTGTCAAAATTTATTTATATACATAGAACAGATTAAATATATGAATTATCCAGATAACTCTCAAGCCTATGCTTCAATTAGCCTATAGATTCTTAGACTAAAATTGGCAACTTTTAAGTCCAGACAGCATCTACGAAACATCTTTACTAGGATTAATTTAAGCCAAAAACTTGGAGATGAATAATTCTATACAAAGGCAAACTTGGAATAAAAATCCATTCATGGGATGAATTCATTATTTAAGATAACTGCCAAAATTTGGAGCAGTTCTCATCTGCCTGGACCTCCGCTAATTTTAAACTATGATTTTAGATAAATCCTGCTAGCAGATATCACACTCATAGTGAACAAAAACAAATGTAGATGTTAAGCCCAAAGATATGTCGTATCACTTTCTCCCCCAGAGTTTTAACTCTTCTATAAAACATTCTTTCCTAAAAGATGTATATTCATGCTTTAAAAATACTTTGACATATAAAATGTTTTTGAATCCAAAAAGGAAAAATATATCTAATTTAATCCTCTACAGAGTTACTGAAATGCAGATTCTTCTCCCCTCTCCTCCCCTCCCTGGGATTCATTCTGATTCAGGAGTCCTGAGTAGGGAGGGCTCAAGCCCTCCAGTTAAAGCTGAGGGATATGAACCATTCAGACCACGTTTTGAGAGTAAATGGTTTAAATGAGTTTCTCCACCTCTCTGTGCAACATCAAAGCTCACTTAAAGACAAAGGAAAGACAGTGATGCATATTCACGCTGCTATCGATTTTCTGACATTTAGAACCAGCCATCAATTTAGGCATAATGTCCTTTTTCTGAGTCATTCTTAAAATAAATATAAGGAGATTTCACTTGGAAATAATCCTTCCTCTAACGAGAAAAATTTGCTTTGGGAGTAAACCCCACTCAATAACCACAGTTTGTGTGCTCATCACCTGACAGCACGGACCTGATTAACAAGAGTGCAGGTTCCAGCAATTTCCCATGGCAGGCCGACTTACTTACCTGAGGCCCGGTTAATTCCCCTCACTAGTCTTCTTTATGCCCAAGATTACTAATTTTGAAAAGCTACATCTGGTATATTGTTTCACCCCAGGGTTCATTTTTCTTAGCAAAAGGGTTTCCAGCTATAAAATTAGGGCTGATGGTCAAGTAGCTAGAATTGGAACCATGTATCATCTTTTTCTAGATTCACTGGTTCCCAGATTTTAAAAGGGATTGAGGGCTTCCCTTGGCCCAAGTTAATTAATTTGGCAAACCTTTCTGTGAAAACATAAGCCATCAGAGAAATGGAAACTGGAAGAAGGTTTGTAGCTTTGTTACATGTGGGCAAGGAAATAGAGGAGGAGATTCTACCTTTTGAAAAGCAGCATCTTCATCGAGCCTTTCAAAGGCCTGTGGCTGGTCATCAGCAGACTCCACTATCACGAGGCTGGTTTTTCGAGGCGAACTCTCCTCCCTACGTTCTGGGGGCTCTTCGGGTTCTTGCACAATGGGAGAGTCTCCCCGCTCACTTGATGTCGGGGTCTGGAGATATGGCCTCTCCTCCTCAGTAGGGGTGCTGATTTCCTCAGGTGTCTTGGTGGGAGAGCCAGATGCTGCCATAGCCTTTTGAGTCTCTGACACTTCTGTCCCTGGGGTTGTCACACTGAAACAGAAAAGCCCAATTATACCATGAGAGCATATGCATTTCTGCCCCTGCTGATGCAAGGGATTTGGAAGGGAAGATGGAACTTGTCTTCACAGTCCGTGAAAGTCTAAAGAGGTTTTGTAATTTGGCTAAGAAATGAAATGTGAATTAAAATTATATGTAAAATACAGAATACAGTTACAGCTCACTGATCTAGCATTGATTGGGAAAAATGTATTCTAAAATAATAAAAATTATCCTCAAATGTATTACCATTTCCTAATCTCTATGAAGTAGAGATAATTAATAAATAATGAGAGATATTAATAAATAAAAATTTCATCTTTCCTTTGATAACTCAAGGTAATATTGATGATTTGAGGAGGTTTATATAACAAAGATCTGTAGACAATAAGGCTTTTGAAGCAAGGATCAAAATCTTGCAATATTTTAAAAAAGCAATATATAAACCCCATGTTAATATAGTTACCATAATCATAAATATAGGGAGATTCTTATTATCCATCCAGAAAACTGTGTTACTTGATAGGAAGATCTGTTGGCATTGAAACTTTTTCTACTGATATAGTTTGGAGATAAGCAATGTAATCTTTATAATATTCCTAAAAGGAAAAAATTATCTGCTTTTTCTGCTCCTTCCTTCTAATCTTCTGTCACTCCATAGATATTAAATGCCCAAAGTGCCTTTCTGATACCCCCTCTTTGCTTCCCATCTTTTTCTCTTTCCTTCTCTCTTTTCCTGACCTCTTCTTTATGTTCTCCCCTACAATCTAAAGGTAGATGGGTGAGGGAGCAGTGCTCCGCGGAAGAAAAGCTCATTTCAATACCCCTTTCACCCTTTTCTCAAGTTCCAGTGACTCCAGCACAAAACTCACTCAAGGACAAAGGAGATGCTGTGTTACAGCCTCCTGACACGCTATTCTCACATTTCAGGGCTGGGACATGCTTGCCTTTCTCATGATCTGGTTGCTTTTTCTGGACAATAAGTGTCACTTATACAACTCTTTTTTGCCTTTGCTTCCAGAAAGCCCAGAACTTGAGTTCTAAGCTGACTGTGCTCTGCAGCTTCCTTTAGGTAGAAGCGCTCTAGAAGACTTCTCTTTATTCCCACCCCAACCCCTAATGGCCTTTCATTCCGCGTGAGTAATCTGTGTTGTATTTCTATTTTTATTGCTAGCCACCTCATAGCTTTGTTGAAACACACAAGGGCTGCTTCACCTACACTGTCACTGTTCACCTTCTGAACCAGCCAGGGTGTGACGGGCACATATACAGAGAAGTGAGGTGCAGCAAACATATAAGTAATAACTGTGTGGTCTACAGTTTCAACAATGGTTTCACAGGCATATCCTTGACCTTTGACCCTGTAAGATGAATAAGGTGTATATTATTATCATAATTTATAGATGTGGAAACTGAGACTCAAAGGGCTTAGGCCTTTGCCCAAGGTCACGGAACTGGAAGTTGGTTCAAGCAGACTTGTGCCATACAACGCCGTCACAGTCATGTCTCAAATACTTTGCTTTTTTTTCCTGTAGTTCTGAAAACTATCTGAAAATGATTTACGCTTGTATATGCTTGGCACCCTCTGCCTATTGGCTTGTGTCTTTGGAATGACACTGCATAGGCTTTCTTTTGGAACTCACAAGTATTCCTGCTGTTCAAGAGCTGACTCTTCAGGCAGGTCTTGCATTTTCCCTGAGAAATCCTGTTGAACTTGCTCCTTGTCAGTCTGGGGAAGGAGCTCTGTTGCTGAGCCGTCGCCCTCAGTTTTGGAGATGCTATCCTGAAAAGGGGAGTAACCGACAGAAATGTCTTCCTCCGAGACGATGGGAGGGTGATCATAGGACTCGTCCTCTTTAGAAGCAGCTTGCTCCTCTTTCTGCTCATGCTGCGCAGTGCATAGCTCCTCTTGAAGTACTGAGAACCCTACAGGCGAGAATGATTTAAATTAAATATTTAATTGAAGCTAAACTATAATAAGTGGGTATTTATTAAGTGACTACTACATGCCATGTCTGTGATCGGTCATGGTTACAAAGCTGAAAGAGGCACTATGTCTGTCTTCAAGATGCTGACCATCTAGGGAAGCTCAGGCAAGTAAGAGACAATTAAATGCAGAGTGACTGGGCCACAGGTGCCAGTCAATGAATGCCGAGCATCCAACTCAGGGTTAAAGAATCAGGAAAAGAAATGCAGAGGGTATGACATCTTAAGGAGGCCTAAAGATAGGCAGGTATCAACTGCGACATTCCAGTTGAGGCATAAATCTACATGGTAAGAAGAGCATTAATAATAATAATAATAAACAGCTAACACATTCTGAATATTTACTATGTGTCAGACACCATTCTAGGTGCTTTGCAAGTATTAACTTGTATTAAACAACACTCTGAGGTTAGTACTCTTTTGAGGAAGGGTCTCTTAGGCCAAGCTAAGGAATTTCATATAGCAAGGGCAATAAGGAGTCACTGAAAAACTTTCGGCAGAGGTGTGATTGACCTTCATCTATCTAGTTATTCACTCAGTAGATATATATTGAGTATCAACACTGTAGTAGGTGCTGTAGACGCTGGATCCAAAGCAGTGAACAAGACAGAAGAGGCTTCTGGCCTGACTGAACTTGCATTTCTGCAGATTCATATTTGTGAAACCAGGGTAAAGGTACAAAGAAAAGAGGGCCAGTTTTTTAGATAGATTTGTCAGAAAAGGCTCCTCTTAGGAGCTGATACTTGAGCAGAGGCCTGAATAGAGTGAGAGAAAAAGGTACTTGGTGATCTTAGGGAAGAACACTCCAGAATGCAGGGAAGAGGAAGCACCAGAGCCTGGAAGCCTGAGAAGGTGTAGGGTGCCCAGGGCACAGCCCAGAGGCCAGGTGTCTGGGACTTGGGAAAGAGGGAGAGAGATGGGAGATGGGACGAGCTATGAGGCTCTTGCTGAACAGTAATACATGCCATCACGTAAACCTATGGAAAGTAAGCTGCAGACAGACATTGAGGAAGACTATCCTATAAAATAAGAAAATAGAAAAAAACAAGAAGAGAGGTTATCATGGAAAGTGAGTGAAGAAAATGTCTTAAGAAGAAGGGATTAATTTTCTGTGTCAAATGTTAAGAAGAGGTAAAGGAAGACGAAGACTGAGAATGGCTCAGTGCATTTGGTGATGAGGAAACAATTGGTGAATTTTGCAAGATTCTTTTCTGTTGAGTGGTGATGACAAAACCTGACTTGTGTGGATTCTAGAGACAGTTCTAGAGAGAAGGGAAGAGAGAAAGTAGAGAGTGCTGACAGAAAAGTTAGACTATTCTTTTGAAGAGATTTCCCATGAAATAGATGGAGAAACAGAGCAGTCATACAGGGGAGCATATTGGGTGAAAGGAGTTATTTGCTTTGCTTTGTTTTTAAAGCCGGGCTCTATTATAGCACGTTTCAGTGCTGTTGACAATGTTCTAGTTGTAGGAGCCAGAGTGGGTGATTGCAGGAGTGAAGTCGATAGTTGGTAAAAGGGGATGAGATCTAGTACAAAAGAAGAGATGATGGCTTTAGCAAAGGAAGGCCATTTCATACAGCAGGAAAGGTAGAGCATAAGCACTGAGATGCACTTAGGTTGAGAGACTTTGTGGTGAAAGAATATGGACATTTGCTTACAGGTATTCCTATTTTTTCTAAGGAATATGAAGTATGGTCATCAGGTTGGAATAAATAAAAAGAAGAGTAATGCTGGAGGCTTGAAAGAAAAGAAAGTGTAAAAATAGCAATGAGAGAGAGAGAAGGAGAAAGAATGGTAGTGAGTGAGCATGGAAGTGAATGAGGGTGGATTCAAGAAACTTTAATACTGAAAAGGGGGGTAGGACCAATGACTAGAGGTCCAGTGGGTTTGCAGAATTATTGTGCAGAAGTAAAAGAGGATGTAAGTATAATGCTTCAAGTTGGGACTTGGAAGTAGTACAGTCACTGATAATGATTTAGTTTGGGTTGTGGGCACAGACATGCGTCACTAAGGTAGAGTCAAAGACACAAGTATCAGAAGTGCCATCAAGGAGCTGAGGAAAGGGCACTGGATGAATCATCCCTGTTGATGGCTGTTATGGACTGAATGTTTGGGTCCCCTTCACATTCATATGTTGAAACCCTAGTCCCAACGTGATGGTATTCAGAGGTGGTAACCCTGCGAGGTAATTAGGTCATGAGGGTGGAGCCCTCATGAATGGGACTGGCACCCTTATAAGAAGAGGTCAGAGAGCTAGCTATTTCTCTGTCCCCTACGTAAGGACAGAGCAAGGAGACAGCCATGTACAATCTAGAATAGGGCCCTCACCAGAACCCAGCCATGCTATCACCCTGATCTTGAATTTCCAGTTTTCAGAACTGTGAGAAACAAATTTCTGTTGTTTAAGCTACCCAGTTCATGGTATTTTGTTATAGCAGCCCACGCTGACTGAGACAATGATGAAATAACAAAGAATGAGAGGGATGGGGGCACCTAAAATGGGCAGGGAAGTCTCAGGAGAAGAACGTATCAGCAAAAGCCATGGTCGACGCTCTGAAGAAAGGAAGACAGTGGGGCCAGTTGCCTGAATTAACCATACATCACAGACACTCATACACACACACAAATTGTCTGACCTTCACTATGATCCAGTGTAATGGTCTGTTCAATCTCTGCATAGCTATGACTGATGTGCTCCTGGAGAGGCTCTGTGCTGGTCTCCATGAGATGAACAATATCCATTCGGTTGATCTTGGTGAGACATTCAATGAGACTGGTATCTGGGATATTAGAGAAAAACTATTTATTACATCTGAGGGCTACTCTTTTAAAAATCTCTTTCATTTAGTTGCCTTACTGAATTTTTTTGGCGATATATTTTAAGCATAGGAAAAATTTACTAAAATTTTGATGTTTGTACAAGAAACAACCAAAGCCCAATTAAGGGTCTTTGTAAAAGTAAGCAAACAAACAAGAGCTATGTATGAAATGGGTGACACAGCATGGGCATAAGCCCTAAAAGTAGAGTTGCTAGATAACACATTGGACACCCTGTCAAATGTGAATTTTAGATAAAAAACAAATTTTTTTAAGTAAAAGTATATCCCCAATATTGCGTAGGATATACTTATACTAGAAAAGTATCTGTTGACTATCTGAAATTTAAATTTAACTGGGTGCTCTCAATTTTTATTTGCTAAATCTGGCAATCCTACCTAGAATAATGGTAAGAGAAGGAAAGATAAATGTGGGCTAGATGTAAATAAGGGAGGTCTCTAGGTAGGTCTTCAAAGAGGCATTAAACAAAGTGGCAAACTTAGACCAGCTGAGGGATAAGAAGTAGTTATGTTCTGTATCACTTCCCATTTTATTTGATGTGGTCAGAATATCACATATAAATCATTATGTAGAATATCTACTTGATATTTTCCCCCATTTTAGTTATTTAGGAGTAAAGGAAGCAGGAACTGAATGTAATGCACCATCAATAAAACAATGGCTAATAAAGCAAGTGTGTCTGCTGTCAATACTTAGAAAATTTTAGGACTTTAATAACTTTCCTGTTAGCAGCCAGTGCTAGTATCACTTTCCACTAGTTAATGCTGTTCACAGGAACACAGTACAAGAATTTTTATGCAACATGCATGTTTGAGAAATGTTACAGCTTCTTCTCATTTGCTTACAGTAGCACTTCAGGTTGATGGCATCTGTCATTTTATCTTTTTACTGAATTTGCATAAAAGGTTTGTTGAACAAGACTTTTTTCTACCTCCGGCCTATTGCCTTTTACATATAGCTCTCCACCTACCTGTCGCGTGTTTCCCATCCCTTTCTAGCCAGTACTTCAATAGTGCATGACTCTGGTCTTGGAGGGAGTTAGGGTTCTCAATTCGAATTTGATGAATTTGCTCCTCAGTGAAATCCAGTTCTCTTGCTAATTCTAAAAGAGAAAATACTCCTTTGTAAATACATTAACTTCATAGTTTGAGTCTCCACACCTTGCCTTGTGATTTTGTAAATGATGGGTTCTTTGTATTGCTGTAACAGAGTTCCTTTATTTTTTCCTACTTATTAGAAATGACTCTCGTATGCCTTTGTTCTTCTAGCACTAACTGCAGATATTTTCCTTAAAATTGGGTATAGAATTGATCACTGTCATAGTGGAAATAGTAAGTTTGAGGCAATGATGATAAAATATGTAAATTCAGGACCATTTAATTCCAAAATTTGGACGAGACCATTAATACTGGCTTATACTCTTAACCAAGACAATGGAAAATAAATGACTGAAAACAGTAGAAAGGGACCATGTCTCACTTTTAATCATAATTAGGGGACTTGCAAATACTATAAATTCTGTTTCTGGGTACTTGGATAAATACTGGTTGTAGCTATATTATGGTGGTTGGATAAACTCCTTTCTGTGATTTGATGTCACATGAATAAAAGGTCTGGGAAGGATTAACTGACCTAGGGAAGAAGCCTCAAAGTTTTCCTTTAAAGTCTACCATTAACATTCTATATGGTTGCTTATACATTGAGGTGTGTGCGCGCGCATGCGCGCACACGCGCGTTTGTGTGTGTGTGTGTGTGTGTGTGTGTGAAGGAGGTGTCCTTTCTGGAGGGCAATTTGCCAATATCTTTCAAAATTAAAAATATACATATATTTACGCAGCTTTTTTCCTTCTAGGAATATGTCCTATAGAAACACCCACAGAAATCTATCGGTGCACAAGGATATCTACTGCCACCAACAGGAAACAACCTAAGTAGCCATCAACAAAGGCCACTGATAAAATTATGGTACCTCCATACAGTGGAATTAAATAGCCATTAAAAAGAATGCCATAGATATTTCTATGCTGATGGAGTATTTATGAAGAATACTGTTAAGTAAAATTTTGCTTATTTTTAAATAATAAGCATAGATGTGGGCACTGCAGATTTTTTTCTGAATACATGAGAAAGTGTTAGCAGTTACCTTTGAGGAAAGGGGCTCAAAGACGAGATGTAGGTGTGAGAGACTTATTTACTTTTCATTTTATACCATTCAGTGTGATTGTAAGGTTTGAATTTTCACCAACTATAATAGATATTACGTTTAATACAGACACTCATAAATACTTAAGAAGCAAAACAAATAATTCTGAATGCTACCTACTTAGTCAGTCAATCAGGGATATTTTGATACCCTTCTTTCCCCTAAATCCCTCAATTAAATAACTCTGCTCAGTATTTTTAAATTACTTTAAATGCTTTAGTCATTTATTCTACACTACCAATTATCTTTGTTAAGGATATTATGACTCCTATCTCTTATTCATACCAAATTTTTAAGGAACTGAAAGGAGATTAATATTAACTTTAAACTGCTTGTTTCAATTAAGTAGTCACAAGTGACATAAAAGGAAGTCAGACCAAACAAACAAACAAAAACAGAAAAAAGAAAAAAATCCAGACGGACAATCTTGCTTTAATATGTTAAATAGCAGGAAAGATGAAAGGGTATAGCTTTTAAAACCTACAACTCATGATTTGTAAATAAACCATATTGATTTTAGAATTCACTTTCCATTAAAAAATTATTTAACATACAATTTCTAAACTGAAACATACCCATCTCTCAGAAAATTATTGAACATCTCATTCATATGTACTTCAACATTCATCTGAAGTAAATTTTAGTATTGTTCAGGATGAAGATATCTGATTCAAAGTATCTATAACAAGGAGCCCTGGTTGAATCTCAAATTAAATTTTATGACAATTACAACTGACAATGGTTTTGAAACACAATAATCTCCCCAAAGTTTAGATATCTACAGCTCCCAAAGGAGGGTAGTGGGGCTTCTTATATTCTCACAATCTCTTAATCTAAAGTTCTATTATTCAAAATGCCAGAGACAATAAAAGGCCTGCCCTGGTTCACGCAGTGAGTTAATGCAGACCCTGGATTTTCTAGTTCATAGTATCATTCTTTTCACTATTCCATGTGGTCTTCCTCAAGCAAAGAAAAAAAAGACCTTTCTTCATTGTTAATGACAGTTGGCTGATGCAACAATGTCATTTAAACCAAGCAGGTTTTGTTGAAAAAAATGGGTCACACTCATTTTACCTGTCCAGCTGAAACCAAGGTGATCAGCAATATAAGCCAGCCTTTCCTCAATCCGTTCCTGCTCATCCTGTTGATCTACAGAAGGTCAAAAACAGAATGGCCAAAGGTTGTCCATGACAGGAGAGGAACCACAGTACTGATCATCCAAAGAAAGGCAGTCAATTGTCCAAATATTTGATTATAGCACAAAGTAACTATTACATTTTAAATCATATTAAATTGTGCGTTTGCCTGATTTCTGGAATGGAATGGGGAATAAATGTAATAAAAATCATGAAAACCATCTGCTTCCATATCTCTTTAATCAAGACTAGTCACTGGACATAATTATATAAGTTATTGATTTCTAGTAATCTTAGGACTTTCCTCTTAAAATTATCTGAGAGGATACTGCCCACCCGAAGAGAATCATCTTGCTCATCAAACACCAGAAAAATCATAAATGGGATGGAGAAATGGAGTGATTGGTTAGGACCTCCTATTATTGCCTGTGGCAGTATAAGATCACTTCTGGGTCATGTTGCAAAGAAATCACATCCAAGAGTCACAAGAGACCAAGATCATGGGTTGATCAGACCATCCTGGCTTTTTTCAGTATGGCCAGAAACAACGTTTGTCTTGGTCCTGGTAATCTTGGAAGAAGGAAGAATAAAGTGTATGTATACGTATGTGTATGTTATATTAGTGTGTATATATGTCTTTTGGGCAAAGTTTCTGTCTGCTTACTACTAAGTAAGCTCATATAATACTCCCACAGACTATAATTTTCCCTTTGATTTTTAACCCCCATTAATTGACCGGCAGCATTTTAGGTCATGGTCATTTTTTTATAACCCAAATTTAAGAATAATAGTCTTTATTGTAGAGATATTGGAAGACCAGAGGCTACTTCTCAAAGCCATCTATGGTTTCCCTTTTTTATAATTCAAAGAGCCATCATCCCCTCACAGTCAACTTAAATCATGCAAAGTTTGAGTTTTTGTTGTCTGCTGCATCTAATGAGTCCATTCTCCATTCATCTGCCACATAAATTAAAAGCATGTTTTTACCTTATGATTGTTTGCTTAAAGTGTTTACCAATGGTATCTGAAATCCAACCTTTCCGAATCAAAAACAAATCCTCAACAATTATAATTTCATGGTATGTGAAATCTTCTTGTGCAAATGGCTTCCTAATCATTACAAAATTGTTAAGTACTTATTATTTTAAAGTACTCAAAGGTAATTAGAAAAAGCAATGAATCCTCATAATATGAAACAAAACCAAATATATCTGTATGCTTAATTTAAGGCTAAGCCTGGAGCGTCAGAACAACAAAACTCAAAGCTTGCATGGCCTCACGTGCAGCAGCTAGAGAAAAGGCAAGATCCCCGTTGCCTGTCGATCATGTTTATGTTTTCCATAAGCATTCTCATTACTCAATCTTGAGATTGTTTCCACAGACAAGAGTATACACAGAAAGCACAAAACACAAAGGGCTTACACAAACATAGTAACCACTACAGAAAGCTTAAAGAAAATGAGACACAAGTCACCAAATAAAACAGACACACAAAAAAACTATATCAAATTTATGACATGCGTAGCACAGGGAATCCCAGTGGCTGGCAAATACCTTCAGCATGGTCATGGCCATTTTCATCAGGGATGCGTTCAATCAGAGTCTCAATGGACTCATCCCAAATGGGCCTTGTGTCAAAGATGTCCTCAGGAATTGAGTTCTCGGTCTCAACAGGTGGCAGATTTTCAATTACTGAAACTTCCAGGGCACTACTACTTTCGTCATCTGAAACTAACTCCTGTTCCCTTTCTGACTGTGTAAGTCTATCCACTAACTTGGAAGCCTCGTCACTAATCTCCTCAAAGAATTCTATGGAGTTCCTGTAAAGGTCAAAGAAATGCTCCCTACTTTCTTTCGTGGGGCTCGTGGGCCCCCTGCAGGAAGAAGTGGTGCTTTTGCTCTTTACTGGCAATCGGGATGCAAATATCTTTGGTTTTGTGGCCGCTTCCTCTGATTCTAACTCAAGCTCCTCTGCCCACTCTGTGCTTTCTGTTTCTGTCTCAATGTAACTTCTAGTTTTTACTGGACATTTGGTCTTTGCATCCAAACTGGCATCAGATTCAGGTTTGCTTCTATTACTTGGTGCTCTGCTTGTCCTGTCCTGTCCCTGAGGAGCCTCTGTTTTCTGTAGAGACAGGTCTAGATGCGAAGGCTGCTGCTCGACTCTTTGGACGGGCACTTTCATGGGGATTTTAGACTTTGGTTTTGTTTTGTCCTCTTTACTTTCCTCATTCAGGCTGGGTAGGAAATCTTCAGAAAGGGAGCTCTCATACTCCACAGATGGAGGTGCTGGGGTTGAAGTGGGTATAGTCCTTACAGGGATTTTGGATCTGCTTTCAGTAGAAGGCACATTCTCCACGGGTGCAGTAGGGATTTCAATGACTGATTTCTGTTCCTCTGGGGATGAATCGGGAGAATCATCACCCCGATCTGCATACACAGACCTAGTGACTGTGGAAAAATCTAACTGAACTTGTCCAACTGGTTTAGGGGAGTCGGGGCAAGCTGTCTGCTTCACACTGGACAGGGGAGGTGTGTCACCCATTCCCATGGGGGGGAGGTCCTCAGCTCCCACAGAAGTTGCCTCTTTCATTGATGTTTCAATGGAGGCTGAAATCCCCATTTGGGAGTTAAGTGGAGCATCTGAAGCGTGTATTTCTTCTACTTCCTCACTCAGGTCATCTGGGAGTAGCTCTGCTTCGTCATCCACTGTTTCTTTCGATTCTAAGAGTGCTAATGACTCAGCTGATGTCTCCAGCTGTAGGGTCTCAGCACCAGTACCCCCTTCTCTCGTGTCTTCAGAGAGAGTCTCTTCCCTGGATTCTTGCCCAATTTGGAAAAAGTGAAAACTTTCATCTGCATAGGACCTTTTGGTCATATCAATGGCACCACTTCGGGTCATCTCAAACAATTTTCCTTCCTGAAAGAGAAATGGATTTTGCTCACTGGTTGGGGTCCCCTCTTCAGTTGGGGTCCTAGCAGGAGTGGTGTCAGGGGTGGTACCCTGCGATTGTCTGTCTACCATCAAACCAAATATCTTCTGTTCTTCCTCTTTCACTCGAGCCTCAAAGGCTTCATCATCCTCACGGATTTCACTCCAGGAATCAGAATCCACATCAGTTTTTGTGATGATGACTTTGCTTCTCTGTTCACCAGCGACTGTTGATGTATTTGGTACAGTTGGCTCTAAAGATGACGAGGCTCTATCCGACTGCATTTCCCACAAGGTACTTTCTTGTTTGGGTTCTACGTCCAAGTTCTGGTCCTCCAAATTAGATTCTTCACTCGAAACAGTTCTCCCAGAGGAGCTTGTCACATCTACGTCTTCAGTGGAGGATGTGATGGTAACGGAATACACTTCAGAAGAGTGAAAACTTGTGTGTCTTGTATCTGTTTGGGTTTTGCTTTCTTCACTAGAGAAAAAAGATTGAGAAGGAACATTTTCATAAGGGCTTATGATTTGAGGATCAGAGATTTCATCAGTCTCCTCTGGGTCAGACACTGGAACATCCAAGGACGATCTATCAGTTTGAGTAGTAATGGATGAGTCTTGAGTGGGCCGGTCCTCTGGTAAGCTCTCAAAAGCTTGGTCAGGTTTTGTGACCTCCATTTTTGTAGCAGAAGATGTACAGACTATGTCTTCGTCTAATTCTTTTGCTTCAGATGCTGGATAATGATGCGAAGAGGACAAAGATGAAGAGCTTTCACTGGGGCAATCTACTTGTGGAGATTCGACTCCAGAAACATCAAGCTCTTCTTCTTCTTCTGTATCTTTTTCACCAGTGTCTTGGAGAGCTAATGATTCCTTGTGGATAACTAGCTGCTCACTGACATCATCACCAGTGGAACTGCGGAGACCTGAAGAGACAGGAGTGGCTGAGCCGCTGGGACTCCCTGCTTCATACCCACGGTCATCACAAAGTTTTTGTTGATCAGCATCTCTGTTTAGATCATCATAAGACACCTCTGGGCCATCAGTAGAAACAGTATGACTGTCTTCCGGTAAATGAGATTCACGATCTTTTTCTTCCTCTGATTTACCTGAATCTTCCTGAGTATCTTCATTCATCTTAAAAGTGTATTGTTTGGAAACGACAGGCTGGAATTGTACTTCTTCAGGACTGGAATTTGAGTCTATGCTGGATGGAAGTGGGGAAGGGGGTTGCACTCGAATAACTGGCTCTGATAAGAGGTCTGAGTCAGCACCTTTTTTCAGCTGTGTCAACTCAGGTTCACTTTCTGAGGAGGAAGAAACCTTTCTGCTCTCTGATGTTACAACCACAGGGACATCGCTTTCATCCGCTACACTCTCTGTGTGTTTTGTTTCATCCATGTCTGCTGAAGAGTCAACATCTGCATCAGAGGATGAAGAAGATTCTTCTTGCTTGGGTTCTCTTTTGTAGTCCCTTTTCTGCTTTGCTTCTTGTTCAAGTTCATCAAACGTTTTGATTTTGGTTACCATTTTAAACATTTCCTCTTCAGGTGTGAACCTCTTTCTCTCCCCATTTTCTGAGTCATCCTCCTCTGCACATTCAGGAATCACGGCTGGTTTTGGGGTGCCTGCATCTGCGGTTTTGGGCGTGACCTCATAGCTGATTTCTTCGGAGCTGGGGGTGTCGGGGGAAAGGGGGCTCTTCCCTGAGCTCTCCATGAGTGACGTCTGCTCAAGGCTGTCATCCTCCGCACTGCCGTCCGGGTCTCGGAGCAGCCGGGACCGCACAGAGGCCACTTCCGTGAACAGTTCTGTTTTGGCAACGGCTGAAGGAAGAGGAAAGTGAGTCGGCAGAATTCCAGCCTTCATCTTTGGTTCAACAGGGCTGCTTTCAAGAGAATCACGGCAAGGGGATTCTTTCAGAGGACTCGGTTCCAGAGAATCAGGAGTTTTGTGTGAGGAGTTATCTTCCAGCACTGGGCTGGCTTCCAGGGAGTCTTTGTGGCTCACTGTGAAGGATTCATCAGCCCCAGGGCTGAGGACCTCGCTATCACGGCTAGGGAGTGCAAGTTCTAACCCTTGGGGACTTCTAATGACTCCCTGGGGCTTTGATTCAGCCCTTGGGCCTGTCTTTACAGCAGCACCAGGCAGCGGCAAGGGCTTTGCCTCATCTGAGGGCTCGGTGGCTGTGGATTCCTGAGCTTCAGTATCAGTTTGTGTCTCATGGGCAGAACTAACATATCTAAGTGGACCTTCATCACAGGACACTTCCTCAGTCAGTCCTTCGGATGTTTCTTTTGCTAATGATACACCTTGACTGCCAAGGCCGTCACCTTCTTGTGGGGGGCATGTGTCTTTGGAAGGGTCTAGGGTGACCTCCTTCAGCAAACACTCAGCAGAGGACTCTGTGCCCCCCGTGACTGCAGCACCTTGCCCTTCAGAACCATCAGTAACATCTTTGGTTGAGGGATGTCCTTTTTCGGAATGAATTTCTGGTGGTGTTTTTAACTTGGTAGTTTCCTTTGTTTCCCCAATTTGCTCCTCACTTTTCTTTGGTGAGAAAGAAAGGCTTTCTGGGCTTGTCTCAGGGGTCTCTGCTAGGCCCTCATGCTTATAGCTTTCTTCTGAACTAATCTGAGGGGTCCCTTCCATCAGGCTGCCACACGGAGAACCTGCTACCCCTTCCTGCTTCAGGCTTTCAGAACTGCCATGTAAGGCACCACTCTGTAAAGACAGGGCTGGGAGGAACTCATCTTTCATGTAATCTAGTGGGAACGTTGTGTTGAAAGGGCTAGTGAGCACTTGGTCTAAGTGAATCTGCGCCTTCTCAGTCTCTTCACTCAGGCGGAACTGTTGGTATTTGTCGTTGTCTTCCAGTTCCTGCTTAATGACGTCAGAAAAGTCAGTGGAGGTTTTCCTGTCTGGGCTGATCTGGAGATCCATGTCTCCCTGTTCATCAGCCAGCTTTTCTTTGGGGACTTCACTATCTTTATGGCTTTCTTCTTCAGGTGCTGGCTGAACAGGTTCAGGTGTTTTGTGGTTGAGCGCTTTCTCCTTTTCTTCAGCTACATCTTCTCTCTTAAACCCTACGGAGGAAGCACGGACTGGTCTTCTGGATTCTGAAGGTCCCGTGACCAGGAATCTCTGGCCTCGTTTGATTGTCTGACTCTCCGTTTTCTGCGTTTCTCTCGGGGTTACTATCTGCCCCTTTTCTTTTTCTACCCGAACTTTGCTTTTTTCTTGTGGCTGTTTTTGTTTTGCTGCTTTGTGCTCAAAGAGTCCAGTCTTATGTTTAGATGGGTCCTGACCTGACTGGAAAGCTTTCATCAGCTCCCGGACAGACATTGTCTCCTCGATTCTTTCTGTTTTTGAGGTGGGGGAGACAGGTGGTTGCTTGTCTGTTTTCCCAGAAGGTGACACAGGCAGGTGCTTCTCGGTTTTCCCAGAGGTTGAGACAGGTGAATGCTTTTCCATTCTTCCAGCTGGTGGTACAAGCAAGCGTTTCTCTGTTCTGCCAGGTGACACTGGCGGATGTTTCTCTGTTCTCCCAGAGGGCAAGCCGGGTGGGCGTTTGTCTGTTTTACCTGAAGGCGAAACAGGTGGGTGTCTTTCTGTTTTTGTAGAAGAGGATGCAGGGGAGTGTCTTTCAGTTTTGGCGGAGGGTGACACGGGTGAGTGTTTCTCGGTTTTACTCACTGGTGATACTGGAGGGTGCCTCTCAGTTTTTGCAGAAGAGGAAAGAGAAGAGTGTCTTTCTGTTTTCGAGGAGGGTGACGCTGGCGCATGTCTCTCGGGCTTCAGAGAGGGGGAGGCAGCTACATGTGTCCTCTGTGCTATCTTTTTTGGCACATCTTCTTTGCCTTTGACTCTGACAGGCAACTTGCTTCGCCCTTTCTGTTCATCTTCCACTCGTTTTTGAAGGGCCTTCACCTTCTCCTTTATGGAACCAATGGGAGTTTCTTCTATCAAAGGTGACGTAGCTTTTACAGGGGGAAGAGGCTCGGGGGCTAAACCTGGGTCCTCATCTAATGACTCTTCTGAACTACCTTTTTTAAGTTCAGTTTTTGCTGCACTAGCTTGTGAACTATCTTCTTTTTGTTTTTGTTTTTCTTTTAATTTCCTTCTCACTGGCTTCTTTATGCCCAGGCTTGGTTTGGGCTGTTTCTGCGTACTCTGTGTCTCCTCTGAAGATGCTTCTTTATCTTTCCCTTCGCTTTCAGAGCTCCTGCAAGGACCCAGAGCCTCACGTTTCTCCCCTGCCAGATCTTGCGCTGTCTGCAGTGGCTCTTTGTGAGGAGACACGTAGGAATTTAGATCCTCAGCAAGGTAGTTCACTAGCCCTGTTGAGTCTTTCTCTACTTTTACTTTGGTCTCTTTCTCTATTCTAACTTCTACACATGGGTATTCGGTGATTTCTAGAGATGCTTTTTGCTTAGCCTCCTCTATTTCCTCATCACTGACAATAACCCATTCCTCTTCCACTAATTCTCTCTCTGGCTGAGACCTTGGGACACTGTCTTCATCTCTCATGCAGGTTCCGCTTCTCAGGATTTCATTCACCTTCTCTAAGTCCTCTTTAACTCTTTCAACAATTTCAAAAGGCTCCCCTGGCTCTTCCTCAGCAGCCTTCACCAGCTCCTTCACTTTGAGGGAACCTGCCCTATCAGATCCATCTGTGGTCAAGATGGCAGTCATTTTGATCAAATCTTGTTTCATCTCAGAAACTTCAGAGAGCAAGTCCGGACTTGCTAGGACAGGAACTTCATTAACCAGGTGACTTTTCAGGACAGATGTTTCTGTAGATTCTGTCTCATCATCTTTGATGTGAATGAAAAACATTGAAAGTAAAATGGAAATCAAAAAAGATATTGGCAAATGTAATCAGGACTGAAACGACACAGTGTCTTTTCCTGTCGTGGCGGGTGGAACAACAAAAATGGGCTGGGAATGGTGGATCCACAAGGTCTCAGGATACAAAAGCAAAGCAAGGCTAACGGAAAAAAAACTGAAAAGGAAAAATGAGCAGGAAATAACTTGCTTAATTTTCTCACTTGTAGCACATCCACACATACAACAAAGCTGTAACAAATAATCAAGACACACACAAAATCACAAAACAAAGAACGAACGCAGTGAAATTACACAGAGATATCTCAAGATTGTTCAGATGTTACAGACCAATGTTGAAAAAAGATGAACATGGGAAAAAAAGGAAAAAAAGCATTAGAAATTGCAGAAAGTTGATTTCCTCTAGGAGAAAGCCAGTAGTAGCAAACTCAGAATATCGTCTAATGATGTATAGACATTATTTAATCATAGAAAAATCTGGAATTCAGTGTGTTTAGTTCTGCCAATATACAATGACTCTATAAAATATATCTGAATCAGCTGCAAACCGGCATTTCATCTAAGGGAAATTCACACTAACAACGAAACAAACAGTCTTGTGCTGAGAGGCATGGCCCTTTCCTTGGAGCAACCTCCTTGTTTAGACACATAATGGACAGACCAAGGAGGGAAAGAAAGGAAAGGAAAGAAAAACAACAAAAACAACGATTGTGATTAAACTTATATGTGAGTCCAAAGTTAAAATGTGATGCATGGCAACCCAAATCAGAGACAGTCACACAGGACACACGCACAGTTTATGTAAGCCAAGTTATTTCCATGCAAAGCAAAGGTGGAATAAAACTGGTGGGAGAGGTGGCCTTGCTGAAATGTGCAGGCAGGAGAATGGTAAGAAATTAGAACAAATATGGAAAACATTACTGTGGTGAAGCGTATTTACTTCCCTAAAAGTCCACATACAAGATGCTCGATGCAGTATGTTTGAGGCATAGGTAGTGGGGGTCTGCACCCATTAAAGGCAAGGGGGAAAACTCAAACTCTTTTAGGATTTACTCATGAAAAGACCTTAGGAAAGAGTCCTTTCAACAGAGCCCTCCTTTGGAGATTATTTCATGCCTGGTTGAAGATTATTTTATGATTGTCTTTATACTAAAAGAAAGCCAAACATGAGTCTATATTTGAAACTTTTAAAGCACTCACAATACCTGGGAGTTATTCAGGAGGATCTATGACCTTATAGCAATATAGTAACTTTTTTAAAATGATTGAGCCAGATGGATGAATTTTTAATTCCTACTAGCTTGTATCCAAGGAACAAAGGGCCATTTAAATAAACATAGTAGTCCCAGAGAAGAAAGTGGGATAATAAAATCTCTTTAAAAAAAGGAATTAATGAAGGCAATGATAATGTAAATTTTTTTATAAACATAAGTGCCTTCTCTTGAGAGAATCAGTATATGTTGAGGAGCTATACTATGTGAAATGCATATACAAAGATATATTAAACTAATTTATATCAATACAGATTTGTTCAGATATAAAACAATGAAAACATCTAGAATTTCAAATATTCTAGTCCTGAATAATGATTTAACATGAGGGTAAGGAGACTCTCATTTAAAAGTATTTCAATAACTTAGCAGTAAATTACATTGTGCTAGGAATTCAAAAAAAGGGGGGGAAAAAAAGCCTGAAGATTATTGCATAGGGCCTGATGACCATATTAAACATGGTTCTAAGTTTTCTCCTTTTGGGAATAGCACCCTGAAATACAGTGAATCAAAATAAATCCTAAAATGAATAAACATTAAAAATTAGATTTTTTCTAGAGCATTTGGGGCATAAAAGCAAGAAGAAAACCTGAAAAACTCAACCTCTTCCACATAAGAAGCTAGAGTCACCAGAAACAGTCCAACAAACTAAAAATTTAATTCAATGTTACAAACCTGAAATGAACTCTAAGATAGCTCTCTCCAAGTCTGTAAAAACCAGTTCTCTTTGTACTAGATTATGTTTAGGCTTTGCATCATTATTTAAAATTAGCACTATTATGACATACTGTTGTGATTAATAATTTCATCCAGGAGGTTTTAATTTTTGCTTTTCTGGTTCTTATTTTTTTCAGAAAGTTTTCACAAAAGTCCATTAGACCTCAGCCCTAGAAAAGTCAGTTATACTTCACCACAGTAAGAGGTGCAAGGGGTGGGGTCGGGGTGGGGTGAGGGGAGAGTTAGCTTTAGCTGAAAACTATTAAGACAGTATCACTTTTGCAGGTGTAGCCTACATAAATAATGAGCTCTCTACTGATGTCAGTTGTTGCTTGATATAAAAAGTGATACTGTCATGTCAGAGCTTTAAAAAAATGAGATGACAATGTTATGCTAACAAATGGACAAAAACGGTAGGGTGGGTTTCTAAACAAGCATAACAGCAATAGCAGGGTTAACAGGGATCTAAAAGAAAGTGAATGCTTAGATGAATAATCATTGCATTTTACTGCTAATTAGCTCACAAATTATATATAGTCATAATTTAACTGGCCAAGCTGCTTTTCTAAATAAATATTAATGATTAATAAGGATAATATAAAAACATAATTATTATAGTGGTTAGTAATGGCAACTAGCTTGCATCTTGATTCATGCTTTTCTTTATTGTAGCCAGCTTTCAAACAAACTCAATTTTATTTAAAATCTTACTTTTTTCTGATGTCATATCGATCTGAAAGAAAACATACATAAATTGAATGATTACAAATAGCATCTTGCCTCACAGCCCCTGACGTGTACAGTAAGCTCCTATTTTATATACATGGGAAATGCCATAAGCTAGAGGAAGGTCAGAGTAATTTGTTACCGTTCTTCCCTAGAGTCTCTGATTCTTATCCTAACTTTGAAAAAACAAATCTCCTTTCTAGACACTCTGGGTGGAAAGTCCTTTCTAACATGTTACTCCTGGGAAGGTATGATGCAGGTGTGTTTGATGTTAGAAATACATATTACGGAGAAGGCCAGGAAAAAAGTGAAGTAGGTTTTAAACAGTAAGTGTCAATTTAGTTGAGAGAAAGGAAAGAACAAAGAGCATGCCAGGGTGTTACATTCTACAGAAGTAGTTTCATTATTAGTTATAAGTCAGAATTCCAAATGCTGAAAAGAATACAAACTGGATCTGTCGCCCTGAATAGCTCCTGAAAATACTCAATAGAAAAATCATAAGCCTAATGGAAGAACTCATTTGAACATAGCAAAGTTGGTTTCATAATTGTGTTTCTCTTTCAACAAGGTATGCAGGTATCATCTTGAACAGCTTGGGGACTGAGTCACCAACTACAGAAAGGAAATTGAATATGAGAGACAAAGAGTGACCACACAGTTGAGGGAGAAAAATGACTTCAGTCTTGTCATAAGTTTACTGTGTATCTGGTTATACATAGCAGGACAATGAGTCTATAATCACCCCTCTCATCCTGCTCCACTGCCTGGGCATCAGTAAAGAAGTGAATTCAGGGGCAGTCTATGAACCGATAAGGACTTACATTTTAAGCTGGTGAGCACAAGGGTGATTATTATGTTTTTCTTTATGGTTTTGTATTTTAAATCCAACAGAATAACATTAAAAAATAAAATTAGTATATTTGACAACATTTACGTGCAACTAATAACAATTCCATTTGTCTATCTTAGAAACAGGAAGCAATAGGTTAATCAGTTAAGTGTAAGGACTTTTCCAAAGATTTCTTTCATTTCTATGATAATGTTTGGGCATTTTCAGACCTTTATAAGGGAAACAAACACATACTTGCTTTGACGATCGAAGCAGGTATAATTCAAATGGCTATTTATTCAAGGTAACCTCTCTAAGACTCATTTTCTTCATCTGTCACATATCATCTATGATATGACAGCACACACCTCATAGGGTGATTGTGAGATCAGTGTTGGTGGGGTATGTGGAGCACTTAGTAAAGAATCTACCTTATAAGAAGTGCTCATTATATGTAGAGTTCTGTATTATAATATTAGTATAGTCAAATGGATGAACTATATGCTCCTTAAAGTTTTTTATTTCAGTGGTTCTCAAACTTTTTGTTATTAAACCCCCTTTACACTCCTAAAAAAATACTGAGGAGTCTGAAGAACTTCTGTTTATGTTTAACATATATAAATAAATATCTGTATTACAAATGAAAGCTGAGAATATACAAGAACCCAAGTATACACAAGCACACATTCCAGAGTGTCAGGGTGATGATGTCATCACATGTAATGGAGCCTCTGGAAGACTCCTATGTAGCCTGTGAGGATATGGGAGCTAAAAGGCAAATAATGTTTCAGTACTATTAAGGAAAGAGTTTTGACCTCCAGGTGTCTCCAGACCAAACTTTGAGAACCACTGAGATAATGGTTTTGGTCTTCAGCTGTTGGTAGAGAAATCTATATTGCTGCATAAAGACAGGTAACAATTTACAGGGAAATTTTACTGTCCTCTGAAATCAGTCCATAAGATGAGAAAACAGGCTCAGAGAGGTTAAGTAAGATCGTGACCCTTTAATTACTAAGGACAACGGTGTAACCCTTCTGAGAACACAGGTAACCATGTGCTCGTATCAGTGGTTATAGCAATAACACAGCCATTAATAAGTGACAATGCCACACAATTACCTCTTCCTCCTGTTCTTGATCTGACTCTGATTCCTTGCCGCCCCAAGATGCCATGCAAGATGGAAAAAAGAGAGCAGGAAGAGTAGAGAGTATTTAGAAGACAAGACAAGACTAAATACCCTGACAACAGATATCAATAGGTAAGCATACGTCAGTGTACTTGTATTTTTTCTTAATAACAGTGTACAGAAAACAAGCACAAAAATTAAAGAAGATTGATTTAAATGCAAATGTCTATAGATTCAAGAGACAAAAGAACCAAGATTATAAATAGACTAATCTACTAGACAAAAGAACTAAAATTATAAATATACTAATTTCAGATGCTCAGTTACCAGCAGCCTCAAAGTCTGACGTTTAATGGATTTGATGGCATACGTCTACAGAAATGGTGATGACAATATCTCAGCCATTACAGATATTGGCTAAAAATGTTAAAAGCCACAAATAAACATATGGTGAAAATATTTTTAATACATAGGCAATATTTAGGAGTTCTATTATAATAAAGAGCTACTAAGTTCTAAAATATATCTGAACTATACACTGTTTGGCAATTTTTTCTTTTGTTTTGAGTTACTAAATGGAAAGTTGTCCTGGACCATCACAGCATTAATAAGTGTGTCTGATATATCTTGACTTAGAAATAAAAAGTAATAATAAACTAAATGCTTTCTTTTATAGCACATTGAAAGCTCATTGAAATCAGAGACAAAGCTCATTCATCTTTACATATCACTTAGGTGGATCACCCCAGCAGTACATATTTCTTTGTGGTTCTTATTTGGTATTCTGCTTCAGTGACTCAAAAGTGATCCGCACTACAGACCCCAAAGTACATTCTGTACCATTGGAGTGCAATTACAGTACACTTACTGGATCAATATACCTATTGCTGTATTCTAATTCTTGGAATAATATGTAAATTTATGTAAACAGATACTGGTATTTCATTTAATTTTTATCATTTAATCAGAATTTACAACGTTAAACATGATACTACACGCTTATCTCTATGTGACTGATCTCTAATTTATAAGAATAATTAAGTAAGAAAAATATACTGTGGTGAATAAAAAGAAGTATAGGAAATGTTTTGTTTTGCAGTCAAGATTTAGGATTTTAAATATACTTCTACCTCTCCTCCAGGTCTCACCTGCCACTACTCATCCCACTTCCCAACCTCTAAAATTCACACTGATAACTTGCTATAACCTCCTATAAATTGCCATGTGGGAGCTTTCCATTAAAAATGGATACTGGTTAAACATTTTTTTTTTTTTAACATTTTTTTAATAATAAATAAAGTTCTCCCCAACATTTAATTCATCCCCCTTGCCTTCTTTGATTTGATCAGAGTAATCAAAGAATTCTATAATGGGGAGAGGTTTGACTAGAAAGTAATACCTGTAGGTAGATTTGGGTCAAGAATTAATGAATTTTCCTTTCAACTATGTTTCAAATCTACTCCTATAACATGCGAGTATTTTATATACTAATCATGTTAAAAGAGTTGAAAAATTAATTTGATGCTCCTAAAACAATAGGTTACAAGATGAACAAATAATTATTTTAGCAACAAGGTAAAACATCCTGTTGTTGCTCTGAATTTCATAATACATAATCCACCTGTGAACTGGTAGTAAATCGAAGCTAATAGACTCATAAAGTTTTGGTAGGGTGAAATGTACTAGTATGATGCCAGGAGGGCACATAAAAACAATAAGAAATCAAAGTGAATTATTTAATTTTTAAAAATTAGTCCAAAAAATTAAATCTTAAATTCGAATTTTCTCTCTTCCATATCCAATATGTATTTACAGAAAATTTTCCATCAAAGTGAATTTAATGTGAAATAAGGTAGAGCTACTTTTTCCCTTACTTAAATGGAAAATCATAAATTGGACAGGGTATCAAAAATGACTGTTATACATGGTTGCATTCAGTGTCTTTGCTTTTATTTATTCTAAAGAATTTGAAAATCAAATCCTATACTCCCTGAATTGCACTACAGCAGATTACAATACCTTCGCATAAATTGGCAGGGTGATGTTTAAGTTGCAAATAGCTTGATGCACCAGGCCTCTTGTAGATTTTGGCTCTTTCATAAATGATAGTCGTCCGCAAGGTTCCTGAGTTGTGTCACGTACCTTGAACAAGAAAGGCATACATGCTTCACCCATATGATGCACACTATTTATTTTAATGAGATACTCAAAAGAATCAGGAAAAATCATTAGATAATGCTAAATAAGGATTTGGAGGTGTTCCTTTTTCCCTTTCCTATTATCATTTAGAATGGTTAAAAAAAATCATTTAGCTTAAAAAAATGTGGTAAAATATATATAACATAAAATTTACCATTTTCGTTTACCCACTTACCATTTTCAAGCATACAATTCAGTGTCATGAAGCACATTCACAAAGTTGTGCAATCATCACTACTATGCAGAATTTTCCATCATCCCAAACAGCAACTCTGTACCCATTAAGCAATAATTCCCCATTCTACTCCTCCCCCAGCACCTAGTAACCTCTATTCAACCTTCTGTTGCTATAAATTTGTCCCTTCTAAGTGCCTCGTATAGGTAGAGTTATACATTCACGTTGCAACATATATCAGAATTTCGTTCTTTTTAAAAACTTGCGTTAAATTATTCATAAAACATCATTTCAACCGTTTTTACATGCACAGTTTAGTAGCATTAAGTACATTCACACTGTTATATAACTATTACCACCATGCATCTTCAGAATGTTTTCACCTTCACAAACTGAAACTGTTTCCATTAACTTCCCATTCCTTCCTTCCCCGATCCCCTGGTAACCACCATTCTATTTTCTGACTCTGCATTTGACTACTCTAGGTACCTCATGTAAGTGGGAACATACAATATTTGTCTTTTGTGTCTGGCTAATTTCACTCATTTTAAGGCTGAATAATATTCCATTGTATGCATATACCACATTTTGTTTATCCATTCATCTGTGGATGGGTATTTGGGATGTTTCCACCTTTTGACTACTGGGAAAATGCTGCTATGAACATTGCAAGTAACCGAGTCCCTGCTTTCAATTCTTCAGGAATTGCTGGATCATATGCTAATTCTATGTTTAACTTTTTGAGGAACTGCCATACTGTTTTCCACAGTGGCTGCACCATTTTACATTCCCACCAGCAATCAATGCATCAGGATCCCAATTTCTCCACATCTTTACCGACATTTGTTATTTTCTGTTTATTTGTTTGTTTGTTTTTGATAATAGCCAACCTAATGGGTATGAAGTGGGATCTCACTGTGGTTTTAGTTTGAATTTACTTAAGTTGTTGAGCATCTTTTCATGTGCTTATTGGCCCTTTGTATATCTTGTTTGGAGAAATGTTTATTTAAGTCGTTTTCCTATTTTTGTATTGTGTTGGTTATAAAATGACTTTTGCACATCAATAATATCAAATATTAGCACAATTATACAGCTGTTTGTGTTAAATGGATCCATTGCCCCTCAGCAGTTACTGCTTAATGTGTGATCTGTAAGAGCCTTTCTTTAATCAGGCAAAACAACTGAACCAGAAATGGCACAACGAAAGCCTGCAGTAGAGATCTGGAGAAAACTTAACAGACTTATTAAAACTTAAATAGAATTATTACTTCAATTTCACGAATCTCTCACTCATATCCATTTTTGTCCCTCTTTAGAACTGGGAATCTAGGATAAAACTTGTATATGTTACTGCCAAATTCCTAACGTGGATTAATATTCCTAAAGAGGGACAACAAATTTATGGTATACTGAAGTGTCTCCATAAATGTTTTTTGAATGAGTTTATGAAAGTATATCTAGTCTATAGCTCTACCTGGGATAATCTCGTAATAGATTAAGCGAGATCATGGGTCTTTTGAGAGCTCTTTATTACAAATATTTGTCACTAAGAACTCTTTTGGTCTCTACAATTGTGAAATCACAAGTTTTAAAAATTTAAGCACAAATATTTAAAAGAAACAATAGTAAAAAAAAAAAAAAAAAGAGAGAGAGCGAGAGAGACTTCCCTTAAAATTTGGAAAAGAATTGCCAGTTTTTCTAATTAATGAATTGTCTATCTGTCCCTCATTCTTAGCCTTAAACATAGTCTATAACTAAAAATTAAGGTTGAATTTGAAATTCTTAAAAATGGTTGGTTTTCTAGGACTTGAAAATTTTACAGAAATGGTTTAAAAAAATCACTGGAAATAACTGAAAAGCAAATATTTTCTTCTACTAAAGGAAGTCAAAGCTTTACTTGATCTTGAATTAAATGCATTACAAAGTTCCATGTATATATTACCTTGACAAAGAGAGGAAGTCTGTTTTCTTTGAAGGCAAAAAAACTGAATATATGATGCTGGCCACTCTTGGTTAACGGCACCAGGTTGCCAAAACAATCAACATAGATGGGTTTTCCTTCTAATACCTGGTGGAAATAGAGAAAAACAACACAGAATATAATAGCTGTAATTATTACTTGTTATTTACATGAAGAAGTGGTAGTTTTACCTGGAACATTAAAATTCTTAAAATGTGCATACAATAATCTTTAAACTCCTGACTGACATTTGGTCTTATCTGTGACAAAGCACGTACCAGCACTCCCTCTTCTTACTAGTAACGGGAATCTTCAAATGTATAGTGGCATTTAATATTAATGGTCTCATTTCTAATCCTCTAACATGTTACCTTCGCAAACCAATATATCTTTAAATCCTAAATTTAAATTCCTTTTTGACATCACAATGAGTCAGGTTACTTGAGTTCAATATCCAAAGGCCCACACTGATGGAAAATTCTGAAATAAGAAAAAGTAATGTAGAAAAGCCCTGGATATCATACTTTCACATTTAAACGAAGTATATACTTCCTGGACTGTTTTCTTCACTATTAAAGAATAATAATAATAAAAAAGAAATCAAATAAATATTCACCTCAAAAAATAATAACAAGGAAAGATAAAAACATATAAATTGCTATATTTATTTACATACTTTGAATTTATCAATGACATATAATTTTTCCCACAATAATCTTTAAGAGTCGTTTTACCTCCTCACATACACTGAGACTATCCCAATTGAATAGGTCCAAACTGGCTAAAAATGGCTGATTTTAGACCTTGACTTTCTAACTGATCAAGATGTCGACTGGTCTTTTTTTTGATGGCTCTATTTATGGTATACTATTTTAAATATAATTTATTAATAAAGGTATAAACAACATATTAACAAAAATTGGTTTTTCAAATACAGTACCTCCACATCCCTGCTTCTGGCCACCTCAGCAAAGTTTTCTTGTTGTTCAAGCGTCTTATCCACTTTATCATCAGTCATGCAGAAACACCTCAACCTGGCTTCAATGGGGTCATGTGATTTGGCAAACACTACAAATTTGGCCATATATGGTACACAAATAATTTCTCTATACACTTGTGATGCAAAGGTAACAGACTCCTGGATTTGTCGACAATCTATCAGCCAGAACCTATAAAATAAAATAAGGTCAGTTATCTGAAATCTAACATACAGATAGCCCTCGGTATATATGGAGGACTGGTTCCTGGAACTCCGCAGATACCAAAATCCATAGATGCTCAAGTCCCTTATTTAAAATGGTGGAATACAGTCAGCCCTCTGTATCAGTGGGTTCTACGACTGTGAATAAGGAAAGCCAACTGAATGAAAAACAAGTCAGTTCCTTCAGTATGATCAAAGTAATCATTAAATGCTTCTTGGAAAAAGAAGGGAGCAAGACAAGGAGACAATAAGAGGAAGTAAAAAGGAAGGGAAAGAAAGATAGGGAAGGGAGGAAAAGTAGGAGGACAGATGGGAAGGAGGAAGCAGGTGAGGGGAAGAGAAAAAGAGGTACCAGGTGCTTAAGGTCAACTATTAGGTACTGTGTTTGTAATATTTTCCCTTGGAAACTCTTCTGAGTATTCAATCTCCTGAAATATAGCTTCAGGGTTTAGAATCCTTTAGTGGTATAAGCCCAGTATTGGACATTATGACAAGTATCTCACTGGATAAGTTTCTATTTTCCATGATTGCCCCTCCTGTTCTTCATTTCATTTCCTGAAACTCTTTTCAACAAAATCTACCTAGCTTTTTTCCTCATTCCATCATTCTTTTCCAAAGGACTCATAGTCACCAAAGTTGGATCAACCCAGCCACTTAAAAAAAAATCTGCATTTGCTTCAGAACTCCTCAATATTGCTTAATACAATTAATAGAAGAAATTATTAGCTTTGTGACTAATTTATGATTTCTAGCCTCAGCTAACTCTGTGACATATTTTGGCAACTTTTTCCTCAGATACAATTTTATTCAGTACAGTAATGGTGCTAAACCTTTATGACACCCCTGGACCTTCCCCCTCACCTCAGACCCTCAGAAAGGTAACTTCACTGAGAAAGCAGAGACCATCAGATGGCCATTCTCTCAATTTGCTATTCATACACTTCAAAGATTTATTCCACATCCTCTTGCTTTGAAACCTTTCTCCATCAATGATCACTCTCCTTCCCCGACTCATTGCCCATAATCTTTAGGTATTCTGAAATTTCCTTATCTTCTTAGCCTTTCTTTCCTTCAGTTCCTGACCCATCTCTCTTCTTCTTTTTAATTGTGATAAAATATACGTAATACAAAACTTAGCATTTTAACCATTCTTAAGGGTGCAATTCATTGGCATTAAGTACGTTTACAATACTGTGCAATATGACCACTCTCCATTTCCAGAACTTTTTCATCATCCCAAACAGAAACATTATACCCATTAAACAATCACTTCAAATTTTCCCCTTCACCTCAGCCCCTGGTAACCTCTATTAAACTTTCCGTCTCTATGAATGTGCCTATTCTAGGTACCTCATTTACATGCAATACCTGTCCTTTTGGGTCTGTCCTATTTCATTTTCTGTAATGTGTTGAAGGTTCAGCATAGTTACTGGCTCTTGGCAGGCACTCAATATTACCTTCCTCTTTATACTGATTCAACTATACTTTATTCACTGCTTCTTCAATTGTCTGGAAAACTTAAATTATTAATACAATAACATAATAACTCATGATTTCTTGGTCTATCCTACAAGGCCTTCTGTAAATAATGTTGTTAACCAACATTCCAGCATTATTGCTGAATTAGAGACTCCATTGTTACCAGCCCCCAATGCCCTTCTGCATCTTGGCTCATGTTACTGTCTTTTCCACTTTTATATATCTGCCTGTTAGGTTCCTACCTATCCCATGAGTCACCTCTTCTCAGACACCCTCTGTGACCACCCTGATGCAAACACCCTCCTCTGAATTCTTTTAGTACCTCTTTTGTACCTTTCCATTCAGAACTTGTCATTTTCTGGCATTAGAGCGTGGATGCCTGAGTGGCAGGGCACACTGACACATCGAACCAGAGACTCAAAGTTGAGCCCTCTGGGTGGCTCGAACTATAAACATGTGTCACCTCACCCAGCTATTGCTGTGCACTGTTATTCATGCATCTATCTTTTTTCCCCCCCTGAATAAGAATTTAAGCTTTAACCACTCTCAACTTCAGTTTTCTCATCTGTAAAATGGACATAATGCCTCTTGCCCTTCTTAAGTCGCAAAGTTGTTGTAGTAATCAAATTAAATAAATGGGAAAATGCTTGGCAATCCATTAATGATCATGCAAATGAGAACTCATATTAATAAACTGAGTTAGTGTATACACATGCAATAAAACTAAATAGCTTAAGCTTTTTAAAGATGTGTGATACATAAGTGGGCAATATGTAAATGTGCTTGATGCATAAGCGTCACCGAAACCTCTAAACTGTTTAAGCAAACCATGATATACTTTGTGTTTTGGTTATCATTCTGTTGGAAAAAGTAGTTCAGGCTATTTTGTTGACAGCAGGAAATCTATCATTCCTAAGACCTTTGGGACTGGAAAAATCAACAGTGGCTGCTAAAACCAGAGTCTGGGTCATACAGTAATAGCCAACAATCATTTATTTTCTTTAGATTTTAATCTGACTGGCTGTACTTTGTTATTGCATTATCACTATTATATTTACTGGCAGGTCTAGTTTATAATATGAAGGTAAATGCAGACCATATTTAAAACCATACCAAAAAAATGACTTTTAAAGAATGTAAGGAACAAAATAAAAGACACCGGGGGCACACAATTTCACAGTAGGTTTTTCTGTGCAGTATAACCATACCTGGCAGACACATTGGTTGTAAAGGAAACACATTCATTGACAAATGTTAATGGCGTAGTTCCTGTAATATCTTCCCACTGAGCAGGGGTGGTTCCACCTGAAATAATATGATTGTTGAAAAAATTAGGCAAAACTCCAGACCCTGCATTGTAAAATAAAGTCTTTGTGGTTCTGGCTATGTTCACTCACCCTTCAAGGTGATACATTGGAAGCAAAATGACTAAAAACTGTATGCTAAAAAATGACACATTGAAAACAAACAGCAAACACCACACTTCACGGAACTAAATTTAAGGGAGGTCATTTGAATAACTGCTTCAAATTACTAGGCACTCTATTCTCTGCCTGACATGCTAAAGCGTTTATTGTAATTGCGAGGCTCTGAAGATAATTTTGAATTATATACAATTGATGATTTTAAAAGATCCTTTGACCAACCAAGGAGCTGAATGCTTTGTTAAAACAAAAATCCAAATATTCTTTTGTTCTTTAACTTCATATTTTATGCAATTATGTTCAAGAAAGAAAATTTCCCCTCAATTTGTAATTGAAGGCTGGCAAAAAAGTGCTTGGAAAATATTAAGAGCTCAATAAATACTGCAAAGTGAATGAGCAAATGATTGAATGCCAAAGGATGATCTCTGTACACAGACAAATCACTATGGAGGGTGATGCTGGCTTTTATTTCTACTGAGAAATTAAGTTGGCATAGATAGGACAAAAGCGTCTTCAAGCACTGCAGGAGAAATGTATGTTTGAGACGAAAACAAATTTTGACTAAGGTTTCTTAAAGAAGGGAATGAGTTATCAAACAAAGGTCACGGAAACTTATTCTTGGAGGCCTCTAAAATATACACTGTAAGCAGGACCATAAAATATAACAGAGCAAAACAGAAAAATCCAAACACCTAGGTTAACATATTTGTAAAAATTAATAGATAAATTAAAGAAATTGTTTACTACACATCCATCCAAAGACAGAGGGCTGGAATAACTAGATCAGATGGTGCCTAGACCCATGTGGTATCTTCATTTTATCACCTATAAGGGCAGGATGTGCCAAGGACATTTTTCAATCTGACTTGTTTTGCATCCACTCTATTATGCTGCACATTGTAGGAAGGTTAATCATATACACATGGACCAAAAAGTATGAGAAAGATACCCAGGAATGCTATGTAATAACCAGAAATGAGTAATTGGGAGGAGGCCATAGGTGAAGCATATGATTTCCCACTACCCTCATTTTAGTCCATGTACTTTAAAATTATGTCATATTATTAAACTTATGCGGTAAAGTCTCAATGATTTGCTATCAAGAGTACAGAAAAAACATTAATAAGGAAGAATGAAAGAGAATAAAAAAAAGGGTAAACATTTCGGCTAATATGAAGGAGAAATGAAAAAAAAAATTCTAACAATACTTAAGCAAGCAGAGATGGTCATTATTCCTACTGACAACACTATGAATATTTACTAAAAGCCAATACCATGTAATTATTGTTAATTAGGGAAATTATCAGCCAAATTATGCAGTTCTAACACAGGTTACTTGTATGGATTTTTTGCCTCTCACCATTTGTGGTGGTATTATTGGCAGAGACAACCAATATTCTGGGAATGTCTTTCTGGAGTTTGGTAGCTGACTGAAAGCTATTACAACTTCCAATTGAAAAGACCAAAATTCAGTTAATCATTAAAAACCTTCATTTTGTTTTTCCAAAGTTAGTTCAGCAGATCAATGATAAAGACATAACCAATTCCTGGACAGAAAAGTTTGAATTATTGGGTATAATTATTCAAGATATTATTTATTTTTCAACAGGTATAGGATGATGTCTTCAAAGAAGGCTTAAAGCTTGGGTTTTGAGGAATATGGGCTTGGGTTTGAATCTCAACTCTGCTAGATATTTACGGTATAATCTCAGGCAAGTTATAGAACTTCTCTCAATCTTGGTTTCCTTTTCAGAAAAATAGGATTAAAGTTTCCTCACAGGGCTACTGTGGAGATAAAAACAACAATGTATATGAAGTGTCTAAAAGTTTCGCATACAGGCTTTATTTAGTAAATATTAGTTCATTTCCTTTCCCCTAGTTAGAGTGCCTTTCCTGAATTAATGCATATAACCTTGCAGGCATCTTATGACCAAAGTAATTTAATATTTACAACAATCTAAGTTTTTTCTTTCAGAACTTTCTACTACAGTAGTCACATGTGACTCACCTGTGATGCTGCATAGTAATCTTAAGGTTGGTGCATCTCCCCCAAAACCATTCAACATGACATCACTTGAAGCTTTGGGGACAGGAATGGTCATGGTAATTGGCTTGTGAAATTTTCTTCTTCTAGGTTCCAAAGTGACTATAGGGCTGAAGGTAGCTTTGTTGCCTAGGATCTTCTTAACCAACTCATTGTGCATAGGTTGAGCCTTTTAAAAGAAAAAAAAAATTAAAATAAACAATATATTATTATATTCCATGTCAAATTTCTTAATGCATTGCTCTTTATTTCATAAATCAGTTTTCTGGCTTCAAATATGGCAACTGAAAGTTTACTACTGTTACCAAACACTCATCTAAAACTTTATGAGACATATGATCTCCTAGGGCAGCTTTTGCTCACCCAGGAATAATTTGATTCTTTAGCCATTTAATTCCCATTTGAAAAGTTGATTTTTAATCACTGGAATAAAATCCATGTTCGGTTAACTTGCATCTTGATGTGGGCATACCTGTAGGCCTACACGGATCCGCTTGGTTAGTGCCCCCTCTGGGAAGACGGCCTGCACCTGGGATACCACTGTGCTGCTCAGCACGCCTCCTTCTGGGCCAATCAGGTTGCTGTCCTGTTTGATGCGAGACACCACTGCAAAGTACTGTGGGAAGTCACGGGTGATGATGCGGCAGATCCGTTTCTTTTCTAGGTCTTCCGGGCTATCCAGCACTGAGACAAGAAATGACCCATCTTCATATAGCAAGGATTTCCTTCTGAAAGCATTCTAGCAGACTCACTGGCATAGTTAATAGTGAACAGGTGTTGTAACAAAACACTTCCTTTTTTAAATAATAGGAAAATTTAAAAAGTAAGGCTATCCTAACAACACCAGAAAAATGACTGCAATCTTTCAAGACCTGTCAGCATTTAGCTGGCACATTTTCTCTCTTTGTGGAAACTAGGTCTTTCCAGGGCACTGTGAAAGAAAAGCATCTAGTTCCAGATGCGGTATTGCAGGGCTGCCTTTGTAAATGAGGGGGTTTGAGGGCACACCTGGAATGAAAATGAACCTGTTCTATTCTCGGCTCAACATGATGGAGAGGAAATTTGTTATGGGCTCCTTTTCTTTGCAAATTTCAAAGTTAGCTCAAAAACCAGTTATTGTGGTTTTAAGAAGTAATACGGCCCTTTCAGTTCTCAGGGGAGCAGTGCAGGAATAAAATCTGTCTTGGAAGGGTAAGATTCGTGTTTGTGTGTTCATTCCAGTGGCATGGTTGTCTCTGAGATAATCACTGTGGATATTAAAAGAAAAATCAGTGACTATAAATTCAGGGTTTCAATATTCCCCTGAAACCATTAACTTACCAAACAGATTATCTAACATCAGGAGAATGGGATACTGGGCTCTTTATAAATTGTATTAGTGTAGATATGTAGGGCAATACAATAAATCTGACTGGTTTAAAATGCTGAAAATTTGAACTAAGTGGATCACTGAATTTTAAGGGATTATGGAAATTTATTCATTTTTAGAAATCATTTACAATTCTTATAGAGGCATGAACTGCAACCATGTTTTTCTTAACTATTGAATATAACTAGATAGCAAAAGTCAGAAGTCCCAGGATCTGATCATTCATGATTGAAGATCGATGCATTGGCAAATACTAGCTTATACTTATAAAAGAATAGGTTACCACACATAATGAACATAAAAATATACAAATCCGATTCTCTGTTTTAAAATGAGCCTTTTACATATGTAAAAAGTTATAAGAGTGGGTCCCCATCCAAGGACAAGATGGCAGTGTTAATGACAGGTAAATACTTCAGATGGAAATATCCTAAACTAAATGCAAGCAAAAGAAATGGTTTCAAGGAGTAGAAGCAGCTAAATACTGCACAGAACAAGCTTTATCAGTAAGAATCCTGATCTTTTCATCTTGCATGGAAGATGCTGACCTACACATCTAGAAGGCATAATTTCCTCTTCTATCCACCTCTTGGCTAGGGTAAGCCTGGCCTCTCTTCTTATTCAACCTCAGCAGGTTGCAGAAAGAAATGTTAGAGCAGCTGCTGTCAGGCTACACTTTACTATTCATGAGCCATACCTGAAGCTACAGCTGGTGGTCCTGGAAGACTGATAAAACTTGACAAACAGCCACACAGCTGTGTGTCTACCTCTGTGCAAACTCTGGTAGGCTCTTGGCACTTAGGCAAAGAACTTGCCCTATTTGTGTAGTTACATAAAGTGCAACATATCTGCAGTTATCAGGACTGAGAGACCTCATCTCTGTGCAACCTCAGGAGGCCTAAGAATGAGCCACCTCCCTCTAGTCAAACTAAGATATTTCAACCTGGGGTTAAATGGCCTAAACTAGATTTGGGATTTACAGAGATTAAAACCCTATTGAAAAATAAGTTCCTTAACTCTATGTGTAGGTTTGTATATGAAATTCAACCCTAACTCCCTGTTCAAATTATATATAAAGTGTGAGTGAACTTAATTTTCCTATCTCCTTAATAGAAAGTTAAAAATTATATTATCCTATAATGCAGTAGTTATGGTTATATGTAGGATTTCCTACAGAAAAGCTTAACACTTTTTATCAGTGTCTTAAATATCTAAACGTTCAAGTTAGGCATTTTTTAAAATCATGGATTTATTATCCAGTATAAGTTCGTTTTGTTATGAAACAAAAATATCTATTCTATCTCACGTTTTAGAAAAGTTTGCACTAAAGATAGAGATGGGCTGTATCTCTTTATTAAAATGAGATATTTACTATTAACGATTTTATTTTCCCAAATGTAACAAAAGTAAGACTAGACAAGTATATTGTATACTCCAACGCATCACCATTGGAACATACCGGAATACTTGCTGTGGTAAAATAACAAAGGGACACATTTGTTACTAAACCAAACTTGGGTCTGCTTACCCTTGGGCAGTAGAGCCAATCTATTGACACCAGGTTGTGGTGAAGGAAATTGTGGCGTTTATTGCAGGTGCCAAACGAGGAGTTTGGGCAGCTAATGCTCAAAAGACCCAGACTCCTTGTTTGGTACCTGCAATAAACACCACACTTTCCTTCACCACAACCCGGGATCAGTAGATTGGCTTTACTGTGCAAGGGCAAGCAGACCCAAGCTGGATTAGGCAACACACACACACGCACATGCCCGTAGGACATAAAGAAACGCATCATTATCATGCTTTCGATTCAGAGTTCTTTTAAAACCTTTAATATGAAGTACCTTCATCCATGCCATTAAGGATTTCATTCAGTTCGTCTTCAGTGTATTCGCAGTAATGCTCTTTCCAGCTGTCCCCATTCTCACTGCGCAGGACAACCAGTTCCCTCTCTTTTCCTCGAAGGGCAGCAAAATGAGGGATCTCCACGATCACAGGCCTGACACAGTAAGGCAGAACATTCAGTGTGGACAGGAGCTAACCAATAGCGAGACAAGCACCTTGACTCTGTCTGTTGCAAAGTGACCTGGAATTCTTCTCTTTCTGGGGACAGGGACCTAGTGGGCCATCCTCTGAAGCCCTGAGGCTAGCAAATGGTCCCGCGGTAGCTAGCACTTCACCTCAGGGGCACCAATCGTCAGGGCCATGCTGCTACCTTAAGCCAATGATGTTTCTCTGTGAGTGCATGTGGCATTCTGGAACTTCTCCTTTGATAAATGTAAGGATAACACATTTAACCAAAAGAAATGTACATGCGTATCTATGAGGTGTGCCAATCTCTTAAAACGTTTTCTACAAGTTACAAAGTGACAAAATGGTTTAAGAGGGAAAATGGCTCATATGCTGTGTAATTTGATGTGTTGTAAATGAGGAGATGTCAGAAAAGTCAACTACTTGGTAACTAGAAAGACATGCACTCATGGGATTTTTTTCCTTATATTTTCTCCATTCAAGAAAACAATAGGCATGTGTACACAGTGTGGCCCTAATCGAGCACCTCAGCAGGCAGCCCAATTTGTGTCCAATGCCTATTATATTCAGGATCCAGAACATGCACTGCTCTACTGTTTTTAGGTCGCTCTCAAAATTTAGAGAGGCTTTTGATTTTTCAGTCCAGGTTGCTTTGATACAGACTCCAAATTTATCATAATCACATCATAACTAGCACATAGTACAACTAGGTAGATCTCATGCTTTAAACGAAAATGAAGGTCACAGCACTTTAAGGGAAAAGATAGAAAAACATCACTCGAAAATAAAAGTCACATACCACAAGGGTCAGAAATGGTCCACTAAAGATAGGTTATACAGAATTTAAATCATAGAGAGGGACATGTCATGGGCACAATGACAAAAAGAGAAATCATATTGCAGAAGAAAGAGAAGAATGGGGGCCAGCAGCCATCAATTTGTTTTAAGTCACTCCTACCCAAGGAATTTGGTTCCAGGAGGCCCCAGCTGAAGGATGCGGCTGACCAAACTTTCTCCCTCATTAAGTGGGGGAGGAGCCGTTGGCAGGTGAAGTTTACTGAGTACATCCAAAGCAGCAGTGAAGGAAAGAACATAAGTAAGCTTCAGGTGTTGTTTTCCACAGAACCCCAGCATCACCAGCTGATGAACAGGGTGAAGTTTGGTTTCACACTGCATTTGGTTCTGCCCCCTCCATTGGTCACAAAGAGCAAGAACAGAGACCCAGAGTGTACAATGGAGGCGCGTGGAAGGAGGGAGCATGGGGGTCGGGTCTGTCCCTACTTAGGTTCACCGCCAGGGCATGAGCCAAAAAAGAAAAAAATATGCTCCACTGGAAAGACAGAGCTGTTGGGGATATAGTAAAAACTCTGACTCCATAGCAAGGCCAGAAGTTTTCATGGATATTCCTCAACAGATGTGATGAGTATTAAAAAGCCTACAACTACCTGCACATGAGGGAGGGGAAAGGACCTGGTACATACAGAATGAAAGGAACCACTGGGGAATTACTCCAACCATAATGGCATCTTCTGATGCAACCCAGAACTTCACAGGCTCCTTCTAAATCTCTGGTCTGTCTGATAGGAGGACATGGGGGGTGGTTTCCATAATTGGGAAATACAGACACACCCCTTTTCACGTGTGAACATAATTTGGAGCAACCTGTTAACAGTTTGCTCCAAATTACAAGGCTTTAGAACATTTCCTGAGTTCTAAAGCAAGAAATCCTCTCCCCAATATGACACTGGCAAAGCAAGAGTTCATGATTAATAGGATTTTCTCCCAGTTTTTGAGCACAAAGAGTTGATATGACAAGACTTAAATACAATTGATTTGTTTCAAAATATTTTGAAACTTGTCCCCCTCCAAAACTTCATCGTTTTGTCAGTTTTCAGCAGTAGCTACTCACTTCTTGGCATACTGAGATACCACTTAATATAATAGCAGCCATACAAACAAACAGAAGAAAGAAGAAATGTTTATTTCTGCTCAAAATTGCTAAAATGAGCATGGTGAAAGTTATTCTTGATTTGGTCCTCTTAATGAACACTATGCCTAAATAAAATGCCAGTATAATTATAAGACTCAAGGTAGCAATTTTGACAACAGAAAAGACAAATCACATAGACTAAATTTTTGGATGTTCTATAAAGAACACTGCTCTCCAAAATGAAGATAATGATTCTGTTTTGTAACTATACAAGACTTTATGTTTGGAATAGACTAGTACAGTTGACCCTTGAACGACTAGGCAGGTCCACTTATGTCCTGATTTTTTTCAATAGTAAATACTACAGAACCACACGGGCCGACTCTAAGGTGTATGCAAAGTTTCGACTGTGTGGAGGGTCAGCACCTCTAACCCCTGCATTGTTCAAGGGCCAACTGTATTTTTTTCTCTATGACTTCATCACTTAAATCTCAGATTAAAAAAATTCCTACTATCGACCAAAAAGATGATTATTCATATTGGGAGTCTAGCATGTACTATCACATTCAAAGAGAAAGAGTAATAGTTAACCTGAATGTTTAACCCATTAATGCCTTAAAATAAGAGGCATTTAAGTGGAGTCAAGCATTGAGGCATTACTTCCAATTTTTAAAAAAATTTCATAGGGGCCAATCTTCTTTCAAAATGTTTTGACGTACCTTTTTCCATTCCATCCTAGTGATTTCATGTGGAGGACACAAGCTCATCGGTGACTAAGTGGGAGGTTTATCAGAAACCCTTACCCAAGGAACTGAGCACCCGAAGGTCCAACTTCAATCAGGCGACTGGCCAGGCCTTCTCCTTCCACCATTGGAGGCATTGTCGCCAGTCTATGGCGTTTGACCAGTCGGCAGGTGACTCGTGTTGGGGCAGTACATTTCCGAGGCGGAATGATGATGCGGAGCCCATTGTGTCTGCATCCTCGCATAGCACCACCTCGGGCGTCCACCATAAAACTAACCAGGAAACTAAAAATTAAAATAGAAAATTAGATGTGTTTAGAAATATCAATGGCAGATAAACAAGCTTTGTCAAGTTATTTTTTTTTCCATAATGCTCTGTTCTTAAAACATCTCTTTTTTATTTATATGCATGGTGGCCAAAAATTTGTCCTTAAAAGTTATTTTACTTTATACCGATGCCTTTATTTTAGTTTGGTTGTTGTTTTAATTTTTGTATTTTTTGATCTGTAACTAAAGAAGAGTTCTAATTTTTTTGATAATGGTAATATTAAATATAAATTGTAAATTAAAAATATATCCAATTGACTTAGAAAGTAGAATGAAATTACATAAAGAATACTGATGAGTTTCCTTTTGTTATAAATGCAAATACGTTTGCTTCCTTCTATGTGTGTCCTGAAAAATCCATATTTTGAAATAATATAAGGATAGAGCAGAGAGGAAAGACTAAATTGCAGCTTTTCTAAGTAAACTCAACTTGACTTTTAAAAATTACATCTTGTCCAGATCATTTTAGTATAATTCTATGACTTAAAAAAATTCACAGGCCTTCTCCCAAGATCAAACCCACGTACATGCATCCTGCTCCAACATCGTCTTACCCAGGATGCAGGTTTTTAACTCATTACATTCTAAAAAAAAAGAGGAAAAGCAAAATAATCAAATGTTTTGGATAGAACCAATTTACTGGTTAAAATGCACTTTTTCACTTCTTACGTAGAAATCTCTCTGCTATACCATTCTAATTGAAGGGGTAGATAGGAAACAAAGATTATAAATACCCTCTATTCTGGGTTTTGAAGTGGGAAAACCTGGGCTCATGCTAATGGAGGATATCTGTGTATCATGATTTTCCCCAAATTATAATAAATTGAATATGGAAAGTCATAGGTAGTAATTTAGAAATGTAAAGGCATCTCTATTATTTTTGCTCCTTTTTTGCCAAGCTAATTACTTGTAAATAGGGGAATAATGATCCAAGGTGACTTGGTTTGTTTATTTTAAGTGTACCAAGAGAAAGGGTTTGTCTTAGCTTTGAAGTTGTTTCCTTTGGGCTGTTTCTGCAGCTTAGTTTGAGTTCTTCTCACTATGTTAGTGTAACACTCATTAAAGACTTGGAAGCACGCACTTGGTCAAGGAGGAAAAATTAAACCAGGCAATCTGATGGTCATACACATATACACAAAGACACACACAGTGTGCACACCCTTACACAAATAACATTACTGTCTTTCCCAATTCTTACATTTGCAAGCTTTTTATACCAAAACAGAACGAGGAAAGCACCATATAGGTGTATTATGGATCTACTGATAGCTTAACCAGCACAGAACTATACCAGATTCATCACACCTAGATATTGCATGAATGACAACATGTAAAACATTTCAAAGGTGTATCATCAAAGTAAGTTATGGGATAGAAACACAATACATTTATGTTATTTTTAGATAAGTGAAGGAAAAATACCTTAGCATCCTCTTCAAAGCAGAACACAACCCATTAAGCATGCTATTACACAGAACCCCTGTTGCTAGTAATACAAATGGATGTGAAGGAGCCCAGAGTGCCTGTCTGAAGCAGGTCGTGCAGGATGAGACCATGAGAAGAGGCGACACACTTCTTCCCATATGCAGGAGCCGGTCTAGACCTACCAATTCATACCCGGTCCTCTAAGTTTTTAGTATGGGACACAAACTGGGGAGTATAATCAACAGTTAAATCCTGAAGTGTGGATATTTCTGGTCTTTATCAAATCACAATGAGAAAATGTTGGCTGCTCTTCTTATTACTAGCGTTTAAGTAGGAATTCTTTTTTTTTTTTTTGGATCCCAAGAAAACAGGAGTTCACTGTGGTTTAGAATTCAGAATGACTGTACATAATAATTAGGTTTAACTGACAACACTTTTTCAGAAATTTCTGAATTTTTGCTAAGTTTTATATATTATCACTAGCTTGAGTTCCCCCCTCTCTCTTACTTTTATTACTAGAGTCACCAGAAGGAAAATTTAAAATATTTCAAAAATAGCTGTTTCTGGGCAAGTCACCCAGCACACACTCTTCATGTTTCCTCTGGTCTCAAACATAAAGGGGAACCCGGCTCAGACAAGAACAATCCTTGCTGCACACCCGCTGGCTCATGCATCCCCCTTTTTATTCCAAGAGGCTCTAGCTCAAACAAAAGTTACAAGGTTAAGCGCTACTCCGAGTTCCTGACACAGCTAACCCCTGCTTCGTCTTCAAAAAAATAGAGGTCTGTAATTCCTTTTTGAACATGGCTTCGAAGTGGAGGTCTTTGGCCATGAGCTCCTTTCTGACACCATCTAGTGTCCACTGGTGGTCCGTCAGCTCCAAAGCTTCCCACTCTGTCTTAAAAGCTTTGTCGGTGTCTGCGGGCATGGCCATGGCTGCTCCAGTCATCTGTTCCTGCATTATCTGTGATTGGTCAGCAGCATTATCTTGGCCCAAAATCACAGAGTAAATGCTCCAAAGCCCAAAGACACTCAGGAAATACCAGGATGCAGAACTCACCCAGGAGGCATCTAATGTGAGTAGTTCAATTTCTTGCTGTAGCATAGGCTTAAAACAGAGGGTCAGTGGAAACAGGACCCTGGTTATGACAAAGCCTGAAAATGTCATGTTGATCCATCCACGAATAAGAATCATAGGGAGGACATTTGTGACATTGCCTTTCATCATGTTGGTGAGCATAGTGGGATCAGTCATAGGAGAAGGAGGCACAACCTTCCTTTTAGTTTTTTGAAAAAAACCCATCCTCTGGGTTGTTGAAGTAATATTTTCGTGTCAGGAAAGACTGCTTGGGAATGTATTTTCCATTTTCGCTGAGGACTCTGCTTCAAATTAGGACTTGACTGTCAGAGACTTGTTCCTGGGTGAGCTTCTTGTCACTCTGCAGCAGGATGGACATGTAGTGGCAAATCATGCCCATGAAGAAGGTGACAATAACGATGGGCAGGATCACCCAGAGGCAGATGTTGGAGTCGAGCAGCAGCTCCGGCCCTGCCATTTTCACAGAGAGCCGGCTCCTGGCCGGCTGTGGCCGGGTTGATCTTCACCAGGGTGCAGGTTGCGGGGCTCCTCATCAAGTTCGCCTCCGGGCCTTCTCACGACCCTCAGCCAGGTGAGCCTGGGACAAAACCACAGCCTCGGCCCTTGCGCCCTGCCCACCACCGGGCCAGCAGGCCACCCACTAAGTAGGAATTCTTAAAAAATTATTTTCGGGGGAGTCGGAGAAGATGGCGGAAGAGTAAGATGCGGAGATCACCTTCCTCCCCACAGATACATCAGAAATACATCTACACGTGGAACTGCTCCTATAGAACACTCACTGAACGCTGGCAGAAGACCTCAGACCTCCCAAAAGGCAAGAAACTCCCCACATACCTGGGTAGTGCAAAAGAAAAAAGAAAAAACAGAGACAAAAGATAAGGGACGGGACCGGCACCAGTGGGAGGGCGCTGTGAAGGAGGAAAGGTTTCCACACACTAGGAAGCCCCTTCACGGGAGGAGACGGCGGGTGGCAGAGGGGGGAGCTTCAGAGCCACGGAGGAGTGCGCAGCAACAGGGGTGCGGAGGGCAAAGCGGAGAGATACCCACACAGAGGATCGGTGCCGACCAGCACTCACCAGCCCCAGAGGCTTGTCTGCTCACCTGCCGGGGCGGGCGGGGGCTGGGAGCTGAGGCTCGGGCTTCTGTCGGATCCCAGGGAGAGGACTGGGGTTGGTGGCGTGAACACAGCCTGAAGGGGCTAGTGTGCCACAGCTAGCTGGGAGGGAGTCCGGGAAAAAGTCTGTACCTGCCAAAGAGGCAAGAGACTTTTTCTTCCCTCTTTGTTTCCTGGTGCGTGAGGAGAGGGGATTAAGAGCGCCACTTAAAGGAGCTCCAGAGATGGGCGCAAGCCGCGGCTATCAGCGCAGAACCCAGAGATGGGCATGGGATGCTAAGGCTGCTGCTGCCACCAACAAGAAGCCTGTGTGCAAGCACAGGTCACTATCCACACCTCCCCTCCCAGGAGCCGGTGCAGCCCGCCACTGCCAGGGTCCCGTGATCCAGGGACAACTTCCCCGGGAGAACGCACGGCGTGCATCAGGCTTGTGCAATGTCACGCTGGCCTCTGCCGCTGCAGGCTTGCCCCACATCCGTACCCCTCCCTCCTCCCGGCCTGAGTGAGCCAGAGCCCCCGAATCAGCTGCTCCTTTAACCCCGTCCTGTTTGAGCGAAGAACAGATGCCCTCAGGCGACCTACACACAGAGATGGGGCCAAATCCAAAGCTGAACCTCAGGAGCTGTGCGAACAGAGAAAGGGAAATCTCTCCCAGCAGACTCAGGAGCAGCGGATTATATCTCCACAAACAACTTGATGTACCCTGCATCTGTGTAATACCTGAATAGACAACGAATCATCCCAAACTGAGGAGGTGGACTTTGGGAGCAAGATATATTATTTTTTTCCCCTTTTCCTCTTTTTGTGAGGGTGTATGTGTATGCTTCTGTGGGAGATTTTGTCTGTATAGCTTTGCTTTCACCATTTGTCCTAGGGTTATGTCCGCCCATTTTTGTTTTTGTTTTTCTTTTTAAAAAATTTTTTTCTTAATAATTTTTTATTTTAATAACTTTATTCTATTTTATCTTTATTTTATTTTATTTTATCCTCTTTCTTTCTTTCCTTCTATATTTTCTCCCTTTTATTCTGAGCCGTGTGGATGAAAGGCTCTTGGTGCTCCAGCCAGGAGTCAGTGCTGTGCCCCTGAGGTGGGAGAGCCAACTCTTCAGGACACTGGTCGAAAAGAGACCTTCCAGCTCCACGTAATATCAAATGGTGAAAATCTCCCAGAGATCTCCATCTCAACACCAAGACCCAGCTTCACTCAATGACCAGTAAACTACAGTGCTGGACACCCTATGCCAAACTACTAGCAAGACAGGAACACAACCCCACCCATTAGCAGAGAGGCTGCCTAAAATCATAATAAGGCCACAGACACCCCAAAACACACCACCAGATGTGGAACTGCTCACCAGAAAGAAAAGATCCAGCCTCATCCACCAGAACACAGGCACTAGTCCCCTCCAATAGGAAGCCTACACAACCCACTGAAGCAAACTTAGCCACTGGGGACAGACACCAAAAACAATGGGAACTACGAACTGGCAGCCTGCGAAAAGGAGACCCCAAACACAGTAAGATAAGCAAAATGAGAAGACAGAAAAACACACAGCAGATGAAGGAGCAAGGTAAAAACCCACCAGACCTAACAAATGAAGAGGAAATAGGCAGTCTACCTGAAAAAGAATTCAGAATAATGATAGTAAAGATGATCCAAAATCTTGGAAATAGAATAGAGAAAATGCAAGAAACATTTAAAAAGGACCTAGAAGAACTAAAGAGCAAACAAGCAACGATGAACAACACAATAAATGAAATTAAAAATACTCTAGAAGGGATCAATAGCAGAATAACTGAGGCAGAAGAACGGATAAGTGACCTGGAAGAAAAAATAGTGGAAATAACTACCGCAGAGCAGAATAAAGAAAAAAGAATGAAAAGAACTGAGGACAGCCTCAGAGACCTCTGGGACAATATTAAACACACCAACATTCAAATTATAGGGGTCCCAGAAGAAGAAGAGAAAAAGAAAGGGACTGAGAAAATATTTGAAGAGATTATAGTTGCAAACTTCCCTAATATGGGAAAGGAAATAGTTAATCAAGTCCAGGAAGCACAGAGAGTCCCATACACGATAAATCCAAGGAGAAACACGCCAAGACACATATTAATCAAACTATCAAAAATTAAATACAAAGAAAACATATTAAAAGCAGCAAGGGAAAAACAACAAATAACGCACAAGGGAATCCCCATTAGGTTAACAGCTGATCTTTCAGCAGAAACTCTGCAAGCCAGAAGGGAGTGGCAGGACGTATTTAAAGTGATGAAGGAGAAAAAAACCTACAACCAAGATTACTCTACCCAGCAAGGATCTCATTCAGATTTGATGGAGAAATTAAAACCTTTACACACAAGCAAAAGCTGAGAGAGTTCAGCACCACCAAACCAGCTTTACAACAAATGCTAAAGAAAGTTCTCTAGGCAAGAAACACAAGAGAAGGAAAAGACCTACAATAACAAACCCAAAACAATTAAGAAAATGGGAATAGGAAGATACATATCAATAATTACCTTGAATGTAAATGGATTAAATGCTCCCACCAAAAGACACAGACTGGCTGAACGGATACAAAAACAAGACCCGTATATATGCTGTCTACAGGAGACCCACTCCAGACCTAGGGACATATACAGACTGAAAGTGAGGGGATGGAAAAAGATATTCCATGCAAATGGAAATCAAAAGAAAGTTGGAGTAGCAATTCTCATATCAGACAAAATAAACTTTAAAACAAAGACTATTACAAGAGACAAAGAAGGACACTACATAAAGATCAAGGGATCGATCCAAGAAGAAGATATAACAATTGTAAATATATATGCACCCAACATAGGAGCACCTCAATACATAAGGCAAATACTAACAGCCATAAAAGGGGAAATCGACAGTAACACAATCATAGTAGGGGACTTTAACACCCCACTTTCACCAATGGAACAGATCATCCAAAATGAAAATAAATAAGGAAGCAAAAGCTTTAAATGATACATTAAACAAGATAGACTTAATTCATATTTATAGGACATTCCATCCAAAAACAACAGAATACACATTTTTCTCAAGTGCTCATGGAACATTCTTCAGGATAGATCATATCTTGGGTCACAAATCAAGCCTTGGTAAATTTAAGAAAATTGAAATCGTATCAAGTATCTTTTCTGACCACCACGCTATGAGACTAGATATCAATTACAGGAAAATATCTGTAAAAAATATAAACACATGGAGGCTAAACAATACACAACTTAATAACCAAGTGATCACTGAAGAAATCAAAGAGGAAATCAAAAAATACCTAGAAACAAATGACAGTGGAGACACGATGACCCCAAACCTATGGGATGCAGCAAAAGCAGTTCTAAGAGGGAAGTTTATAGCAATACAATCCTACCTTAAGAAACAGGAAACATCTCAAATAAACAACCTAACCTTGCACCTAAAGCAATTAGAGAAAGAAGAACAAAAAAACCCCAAAGTTAGCAGAAGGAAAGAAATCATAAAGATCAGATCAGAAATAAATGAAAAAGAAATGAAGGAAACGATAGCAAAGATCAATAAAACTAAAAGCTGGTTCTTGGAGAAGATAAACAAAATTGATAAACCATTAGCCAGACTCATCAAGAAAAAAAGGGAGAAGACTCAAGTCAATAGAATTAGAAATGAAAAAGGAGAAGTAAAAACTGACACTGCAGAAATACAAAGGATCATGAGAGATTACTACAAGCAACTCTATGCCAATAAAATGGACAACCTGGAAGAAATGGACAAATTCTTAGAAATGCACAACCTGCCAAGACTGAACCAGGAAGAAATAGAAAATATGAACAGACCAATCACAAGCACTGAAATTGAAACTGTGATTAAAAATCTTCCAACAAACAAAAGCCCAGGACCAGATGGCTTCATAGGCGAATTCTATCAAACATTTAGAGAAGAGCTAACACACATCCTTCTCAAACTCTTCCAAAATATAGCAGAGGGAGGAACACTCCCAAACTCATTCTACGAGGCCACCATCACCGTGATACCAGACAAAGATGTCACAAAGAAATAAAACTACAGGCCAATATCACTGATGAACATAGATGCAAAAATCCTCAAAAAATACTAGCAAACAGAATCCAACAGCACATTGAAAGGATCATACACTATGATCAAGTGGGGTTTATTCCAGGAATGCAAGGATTCTTCAATATATGCAAATCAATCAATGTGATACACCATATTAAAAAATTGAAGGAGAAAAACCATTGATCATCTCAATAGATGCAGAGAAAGCTTTTGCCAAAATTCAACACCCATTTATGATAAAAACCCTGCAGAAAGTAGGCATAGAGGGAACTTTCCTCAACATAATAAAGGCCATATATGACAAACCCACAGCCAACATCGTCCTCAATGGTGAAAAACTGAAACCATTTCCACTAAGATCAGGAACAAGACAAGGTTGCCCACTCTCACCACTATTATTCAACATAGTTTTGGAAGTTTTAGCCACAGCAATCAGAGAAGAAAAAGAAATAAAAGGAATCTAAATTGGAAAAGAAGAAGTAAAGCTGTCACTGTTTGCAGATGACATGATACTATACACAGAGAATCCTAAAGATGCTACCAGAAAACTACTAGAGCTAATCAATGAATGTGGTAAAGTAGCAGGATACAAAGTTAATGCACAGAAATCTCTGGCATTGCTATACACTAAGGATGAAAAACCTGAAAGTGAAATTAAGAAAACACTCCCATTTACCACTGCAACAAAAAGAATAAAATATCTAGGAATAAACCTACCTAAGGAGACAAAAGACCTGTGTGCAGAAAATTATAAGACACTAATGAAAGAAATTAAAGATGATACAAATAGATGGAGAGATATACCATGTTCTTGGATTGGAAGAATCAACATTGTGACAATGACTCTACTACCCAAAGCAATCTACAGATTCAATGCAATCCCTATCAAACTACCACTGGCATTTTTCACAGAACTAGAACAAAAAATTTCACAATTTGTATGGAGACCCAAAAGACCCCAAATAGCCAAAGCAATCTTGAGAATGAAAAATGGAGCTGGGGGAATCAGGCTCCCTGACTTCAGACTATATTACAAAGCTACAGTAATCAAGACAGTTTGGTACTGGCCCCAAAACAGAAATATAGATCAATGGAACAGGATAGAAAGCCCAGAGATAAACCCACGCACATATGGTCACCTTATCTTTGATAAAGTAGGCAAGAATATACAGTGGAGAAAAGACAGCCTCTTCAATAAGTGGTGCTGGGAAAACTGGATAGGTACATGTAAAACTATGAAAGTAGAGCACTCCCTAACACCATACACAAAAATAAACTCAAAATGGATTAAAGACCTAAATGTAAGGCCAGAAACTATAAAACTCTTAGAGGAAAACATAGGCAGAACACTCTATGACATTAATCACAGCAAGATCCTTTTTGACCCAGCTCCCAGAGAAATGGAAATAAAAACACAAATAAACAAATGGGACCTAATGAAACTTAAAAGCTTTTGCACAGCAAAGGAAACCATAAACAAGACCAAAAGACAACCCTCAGAATGGGAGAAAATATTCGTAAATGAAGCAACTGACAAAGGATTAATCTCCAAAATTCACAAGCAGCTCATGCAGCTCAATAACAAAAAAACAAACAACACAATCCAAAAATGGACAGAAGAACTAAATAGACATTTCTCCAAAGAAGATATACAGATTGCCAACAAACACATGAAAGAATGCTCAACATCATTAATCATTAGAGAAATGCAAATCAAAACTACAATAAGATATCATCTCACACCAGTCAGAATGGCCATCATCAAAAAATCTAGAAACAATAAATGCTGGAGAGGGTGTGGAGAAAAGGGAACACTTTTGCACTGTTGGTGGGAATGTAAATTGATACAGCCACTATGGAGAACAGTATGGAGGTTCCTTAAAAAACTACAAATAGAACTACCATACGACCCAGCAATCCCACTACTGGGCATATATCCTGAGAAAACCATAATTCATAAAGCATCATGTACCAAAATGTTCATTGCAGCTCTATTTACAATAGCCAGGACATGGAAGCAACCTACGTGTCCATAAACAGATGAATGGATAAAGAAGATGTGGCACATATATACAATGGAATATTACTCTGGCATAAAAAGAAACGAAATCGAGATATTTGTAGTGAGGTGGATGGACCTAGAGTCTATCATACAGAGTGAAGTAAGTCAGAAAGAGAAAAACAAATACCATATGCTAACACATATATGTGGAATCTAAGAAGAAAAAAAAAAAGGTCATGAAGAACCTAGGGGCAAGACGGGAATAAAGCCACAGACCTACTAGAGAATGGACTTGAGGATATGGGGATGGGGAAGGGTAAGCTGTCACAAAGTGAGAGAGTGGCATGGACATGTATACACTACCAAACGTAAAATAGATAGCTAGTGGGAAGCAGCCACATAGCACAGGGAGATCAGCTTGGTGCTTTGTGACCACCTAGAGGGGTGGGATAGGGAGGGTGGGAGGGAGGGAGACGCAAGAGGGAAGAGATATGGGAACATATGCATATGTATAACTGATTCACTTTGTTATAAAGCAGAAACTAACACACCATTGTAAAGCAATTATACTCCAATAAAGATGTTAAAAAAATTTATTTTCTATTTGCTTTTTAAAATGCACTATTGCTCAAAAGAATGAGAGAACTGGTAACGCTTCTAGATGACTATAAAGGTTTCTTTTCCATTTTACTATTTTCTTTTGACTATGATATTTATGTTGATTTTTATAAAAACTAGAAAAAAGTGACTTAAGTTTCAACCAGTGCTGTTCCAAACTCATTGCTACGTTTCTGACTTTCTCTACTTTCTCTGATTTTGTTTCATCTTTTGAATACTAGCAGCACTGGTGAAGAACAGGGACTCAAACTAGTAAGGAACTGTAATACATCTGCTTAATATTATCAATCTTCAATACTATTTGTACCATTTGAAGGCATTTAGGGAATTTCCTATTTCATGTTACATGCTGTTATATTTCCACTATGTTTATTCCAGTGACGGCTTATGGCCTATATAACATCTCCATTTAGAATATCTTCTAGAGGTGCATTCTCTAAGGCAGGGGTCCCCAACCCCCGGGCCATGAACCGGTATCTGTCCATGGCTTGTTAGGAACGAGGCTGCACAGCAGGAGGTGAGCGGTGGGCAAATGAGTAAAGCTTCATCTGTATTTACAGCCGCTCCCCATTGCTTGCATTACTGCCTGAGCTCTGCCTCCTGTCAGCATTATGGTGAGTTGTGTAATTATTCCATTATATATTACAATGTAATAATAGAAATAAAGGGCACAATAAATGTAATGCACTTGAATCATCCCAAAACCATCCCCCTGACCACTGTCTGTGGAAAAACTGTCTTCCATGAAACTGGTCTCTGGTGCCAAAAACGTTAGAGACCGCTGCTCTAAGGAATGAATTGAAGTAGCTATGTTCTTGGCTGTAACAATGTTAAAGTAACTATATGTTTGATTACTTTCTCTGATTTTGTGTCATTGACTGATCCTTTTACAATTCTCTTTTGTTCTCATTTACTCCATAATTTCCACACCCCTTTTCATGCAACAATTTGTTACCCTCCTAGTAAATGCCAGGTGCCCTGCTAGGAACTGAGTGAGAATACAGAAAGTAAAGACGTAGTTGCTGCTGCCAAGATGCTCACAGTCTAAGCCCCAAATGTCACATGATGGTTTCACTTACTCAGAATCACTTACTTTCCTGGTCATTGACAAATGAATTAAACCATATATAGGAGCCATATTAGTGCCACAATGGCAATGACCTTGTTCTCCATATTTCTTCCTGTGTCCCCCCAGTGCCTAGCACAATGTAAATAGAGCACATAGTAGGTAGTTAATAAATAATTGTTGAATAGTGAATGAATGGAAGAGTGAAAGTGGTAAGTTGTGAGAAGATAGTAAAAAATGAACAAAAATGTTTACAAATTTAGCAAGAAAACACCCTAAGCCGATCAGACTCAAATAATGTAACTGCGGAATAAACAACTAATTAAAAAGCTGACTATGTAGAATTGTATACTAAAAGAAGTCTTTTCTTCAAATAAGAGGGAATAAGAGAAATAATGATTCAAGTTTATATCTAGTGCTGATGAAAAATCTTTTAGATAAAAGTCAACATGCTAATCATTAATCCCAATAGTTTGTAATATAAAATTGGGTTAGCATTTGAGCATTTTCATTTAAAAAGATCAGAATCAAAAGGTGTCACTATTTGGATAGGTAGTAGAATTAGTGGACAGTTATTTTGTGATGTATAAAACAATTTCAAGGGATGTCCCTGGTGGCACAGTGGTTAAGAATCTGCCTGTCAATGTAGGGGACACGGGTTCGAGCCCTGATCTGGGAAGATCCCACATGCCGTGAAGCAACTAAGCCCGTGCGCCACAACTACTGAGCCTGCGCTCCAGAGCCCGCGAGCCACAACTACAGAGCCCGTGTGCCACAATTACTGAACCCCGCGTGCCTAGAGCCCATGCTCCTCAACAAGAGAAGCCACCACAATGAGAAGCCCATGCACCACTATGAAGAGTAGCCCCCGCTCGCCACAACTAGAGAAAGCCCTCGCGCAGCAACCAAGACCCAAAGCAGTCAAAAATAAATAAATGAAATAAAGTTATTAAAAAAAAAACAATTTCAAAAAAGCAAAAAGCAGATTATAAGAGACCATTTACTTTTTTTGGTACCATAGGAAAAAGTGAGAGGTTGGAAAGGAGGGAATCATGAGATGAATCAGTTCACATGCTAGGTTTGATTAAGTAAATATGATTTTCTCATATTTTCAGATTAAAAATGGGACAAGATAATGCCTATAAACAGTTGGAGATGAAAGGAGTTGAAGTAAAAACATGTAATTAAGTATGCACAGAGGTATCATATATGGATTAAAGTTCAGCTCCACCGTTTGTGAGCACTGACTAAAGCCTCATCTGTCAATGAAGGATAATCATACCACCACTTAAGGGCAGGGTGAGGATGAAATCATGTGCGGGTAAAGCACATAGAATTCAATAAATGCTTGTTCCCATCATTTTCCTTTCCTGGCACCCATAGGATTTTATATATTTTGACTGTCTTAAAAATTATAGTATAATATAATATCTAAAAAATAAACAGAGAAACTAACATTTATTAAATACCTGCAATGAACCCAGAACTTTGCTAAAGCAGTTTAATATGGAGTTTTCATTGGTTTATGAACTGTACTATTCAAAGAAGATATAAAAATACTATTATCACAGAGCACAAGATAATGCAGCAAGTACCATGCTCTTTCCTGGATCCAACTCTGATCTATCAAGAGATCTATCCCTGTCTTGAATTATTGCTGTAACCTCAGGCAAGTCACTTAACATCTTTAGGTTTCAGTTTTCTCACCCATAACATGAGAGACATTAAATTCTTAAACTCTAAGGTGGCCTTCTGGTGTTAAAATTCTAACTAGGGTAGGCAACCTATTGGAATATTCCATTTCAGATGTTCTGGAAGCATTCCTATTTGGAAAATAAACTGCTACTCCTGCATGAAATATACACTATTTTTGCTGTATGGTTAAAACAGTCAAGGAGCAGTTTTGCAGAAAATGTATACACATACTGCACTAAACATTGACTTCAGACTGTACAGACAAAAAACATCACGTAACATACTCGGCTTTAATTGTATATCTTACTCTCCAAATGAAATTCAACAATCATGCAAAGTAGAAACTCTTATTGAAGTTTTCTAAATTGTGAGATGCGATGTTATCACAATTTAAAAGGAATAAAAGCAAAAGCAATCCACCATTATGATGCAGAAGACTTGCCTAGGAATATGTAGTTGATTAGCTACACAGGTACATGCTTCAGAGGAGGCAGCAGAAAACAATGATTCTGCACTTTTGAGGACTATATCCTCCACCCCAAAAGTTATGAATCCTTAGGTTTACTTTTAATTCATCCAGGACCATGGGGTGGGGACGGGGAGGAGACTGCAGCATTCAGTTAGTTATTGATTGAAAATAGGGAAAAAAGTGTCATCAGGGTGCTTCAGTGATCCCCATATACATAGCAAGAGGGTCTTAAATTAAATCTGATTTCTGGGGTACTATGAGAAAACCATATCATGAGCTCTTTCTCCTCTATAATTTCCTTAATTCCTTCCCAATCTTTGAAATTCCATGAACTGAAAAACTGATGAAAAACGGCTTTGAAAAAAGTGTCTCAAACTTGTTAAAATCACCAAAAAAGTATTTATCACTCACTATGTTCATGTATGGAAACATAATATTTAGTGTGTATTTCAGAAAAAAGTAAAAGAATGGATGTAAATTTTTCAAAGTTGAAAACTGTTTTATTTGTAGACAATCTTTAGTATCATGATGGGTGACTGTAAAATTAAATACAATAATCAGCAGTTTGATAAGAACCTTTAAAAATAACTTTATTAAAATAAAATAGAATAATGGATTTTTTAGAACACTGGAATCATTCTATAGCACAATTTGTAAAATATCAAAAGGCTGCATTTAAAGTAGTACTAGCAAGCAAATGCACTATTAAACTTTCAGCCCTTGGTTCACCTAGAATATAGTTAAAAAAAAAAAACTCTGCTAAGTGACACTTAAAATCATAACCTTTACTATAACTTGAAAATAGCTCAACCAATTTGCATAATTGCTGGAATAGCATTTTTCAGCTCTATGTAGCACTTGTTCTTACAAAAGAAGCTGAGATATGGAGACCCATGACCAAGACAGGCTCTCACTTTAGGTCTACATTCATTTTGGTACAATCCCACCTAATTTCCAACAAAATAAGAAATACCCACTTTCTCTTTACCATATGGCCATGATTTGGAGCAAACACATCATTCTCCCTCGCGCTCTCTCTCTCTCTCTCTCTGGCTAGGTATGGTCACACTAAAGCATCCTGAGGTAGGGTATATGCAGAAGGAAATGACAAAAGGAGGAGAGGAAGAGGCAACATGTTCAGAGAAAGAATTATGCAGAAGTTCACCTGCTGTTGTCACGATCAAGACATGGAGAGGTGCGGCTGCAACAGAATAGATACTTTAGCACAGAGAAGGAATGGATAACGTGAAATATAAAGAAGGAAATCAGAAGTGACTTTCAACTGAGATATATTATTTATATACCAATACCATATTCATTGAAAAAAAGATGGAAATACAAATGAGATACAGCTCTATGCAAATGCTGAGAGAAGAGCCAGGTACGGGGGCTCTGTAGCAACTCCCAGGTTAGGGAACTGGGATATTATAAAATCCCTGGACATGGATTTGTAGCCTTATTCAATTCTGGCTTACATGGGCACTTAAAATCTAAATGTCCAAGAAGCTACAAAGCATCGAAGGGCATTATAACGAGAGTTACAAAGTTTTCGATTTGATGGACATAGTTTTGCCTCCAAAGCTTTTCTTTCATACTTTCAAAATAATGGTAATGACCTTTTGGGCTCCTACAGAAGAAATACAAACAGAAAAGGCACAATTTAAAAAATAGCTCCAATGACACACAATAGCGTAAACTATAAGGCAGAGTAGGTAACATTAATTACCTACTAGTAAGTAACAAAAACTATGCAAACAAAATCTTAGTGATTTTTTCAAGACTTTCACTCCCTGTTTCGGGGATTGCTGTCTTCCTTGCTGGTCATATTGTTGAATCCCACTTTACAGTACTGCCTTTCACTCCTCTTCTACCTGAGTCTGCTCTTCCTCAAAACACTCCATACGTTTTTCACAGAGTCCACTTGGGTTTTCAACACCTGATGATATACAAATCCTTTGGACCAGAAACCTAGCCTTACAAAACAGTTGTTTTGCTACTTATAAAATAATTTTCTTCATCCAGAAGAATTTACCTTCATGTACCTTTAAAAAAAAGAGCGTTTGAAATACACTAACAGCTAAATTAACTACTATATGTACTTAGATAAATATTAACGTTTTCAAATGAGAAACAGCTTTAACTTCCTTGAGTTTCAAATATCACCTTCCACTATTTGAGCTAACATCTTTACATTTTTTTTTTAAATAGACTATATTTTTTAGAGTAGTTTTAGGTCCACAGCAGAACCATCTTCAACATGTTTTTATGAAAAAGAAGTCCTTTAAAAGATTACTTTCTTATTGACTTCTAGTTATCATATCTTGTAGTATAACATCATGAATTGACATTTATTTGTTGGCACTTGGTTGTTATTAAAAACAACCAAAATAAAATATAAAAATAAAGACTTTTGAAATAATAATATTTCAGATGAGTCACAAAACTAGCTCTCACTAGGAACTTGTGCCTTACATCTGTTGATTCATTAGCACTTATGAAATAGGGAAGAACTGTAAAATTCAAATTCTTGTCCAACCTTGTGTTGGATGTGATTATGACTGGGATACTAGAAATAATAATTGTTGGTTAGACTGTAAATCAGTAAGGCAACTTCTTCAAGAACAACAACAAAAATATTACTGTCAGCCTTTCTTTTGCTAGCTATTGGCTGTATCTATTGGTCAGAACAGATTTTTTAATCACTGATACCTATTCTCCTATAGTGACAGACATTAGTCATTGGAAACAGTAGAAGTAAAAGAAAATCACTAATAGTGCTTATTGGTAGAAGCTGTGTCTTCCATTAATCTGAACTCCCTTTATCTAATCTAAGAGAACATTATACATCAAATTAGTGGCATATGTATATAAAAGCTAACTTTATTATCCCTTCTATCAAAAAAATTTTTTTTCTTACATTTTGGGCAGATTTTGAAGTGGCTTAGGAATTCACCCAGTTAATTAAAGAGAAAGTCAGTTCCTTGAAAACTATATAAAAACTATTACTCAGGAATCTGGTGTATAATGAATAAAATTACATGTCATTGTTACCTGATAGATTATGAATGTTATTCATATACATTCATATCATGGTAGCTTTCAAATACCATCACCCTCAGAATCATTGAGTTTTCAGTGGTAACTACCCATCCTCTTAGAGTCATCTTTTGTACTGTGTTCATTCAAATACTACAGTAGAGACACAACTTGGTGATAGATTACCTGATTAAAAATAATAAGTCAAACACTGCCATTATGAACTGTACCACATTGGCTATTGTCATTTAGAGGATTCAGAATACATTTTGTTTCACTGATTTGGAATTTGTTAAAGATGTGGAAAATGTGTATGGGGATTGTATAAATACTAATGGCTATAATCTATTGAGTACTTATTCTTTCTAGGCAAAATACTAACTACTTAAGAAGTATCTAATCCTTAAAGCTCCACTATGGAATTCATAATATAACGTTCATCTTATAGGTAAGTAAACTGAAACTTTTATATTTTATACAACTTGCCCAGTGTCACATATTGAGTGTCAGGGCCAGGATCTGAATTCTGATTGATCTGATTCCAAACACACTCTTAACCATCATGTTCTCTCTCTTCCAGAGATTGTCTTCCAAGTTCAAATAACAACACATAGGTGTGTTTCTTAAAGGGAGTGGCTAGGTTTTACTCATCTATTTTCCTTAGTGCCTGGCACAAGGTTTGATACATTGTAGAATTCAACAGTGTGTGAAGAACGAATACTTAAGTAAATGGAAAGGATAAAAAATATTTGAAGTACCTAGTCATATGTTAATTACCTAAGTCATCCTTAAAGTCACACTTTTTTTAGGCAATTTTGCTCCTTTCTAACAGTTTGTATAAGATATATATATCTGCTCTATTGGTACTTGTAGAAAATACCAGTGCCAAGGCCCCAGTGACAGAGACTGTGATGTAATTGATTTGAGTTGGGGCCTAGGCATCAGTATTTTTTAAAGCTCCCAGGTGATACCAATGTACACCTAATGCTAATCCAGAGCTGAGGATTAGCATCAGTGATCAGGTGTGAGGTTCACAGAAAAACTCATTTATTAGAGACCAAGATTTTAAAGATCCTTATTTTAATGAGTGATTAAACTTTAACCACTGGATACTCTTGTTTCATCATAAGTAATCAATTCTAATTACTTATACATGTATCTAGTTTTATAGTATTGGTATGTATATTGATGTACTTCATCTGAGTATTTTACTGCCCTTCGGTAGTTAAGACTTCTTTAAGAAATTCCTTTTTTAAAGTAAATTATTTTGGAAATTGAAATATCACCATAACACTTTGACTCTTATAAATTCGGTTACTAATAGTTAATTACATTTTGCTTAAAATCATCTCGTCACTTTGTAGGCTGGGTATGGGCTTCAAATACTAGATTATGGTTTCTAGATTCTGAACTATTGTCCATCAACACCCTAGGTCCAATTTTCTTTTTTTTTTTTCTTCCCATCATTGTTGAAAAACTTAGTAGCAGAATGCAATGTTATGCTTTTTGAATAATTTACAGCTGTCAGATTTTAATTATTTTATGCTTAAAAATATGTAAGTAAATTTGGATGAGGTTTAATTCATTTTTATTCCCTTGAATAACACTTGCATCAAGAACTAGCTTTTACTTATTTAACAAAGAAGAGTATTATGATTATTTTCAATAACTAATTTCACATTCATTCTCCGAGCCTTTAACGGAAGATCAGGCTAAGAAGTACAACATTTTTAACTACAATATCTTAGAATGCTTTCCTGAAAGGAGAATATTTTAGAATAATCAGAACAAGAAAGGATCTACTAAAAATAGTGCTGGGGATTATGGAAAGGGAGTTTGGGATAATAATTTAAATCAAAATATTATATTTAGTTAGATAAAATATGAGCAGGGATTAAAAGTGATTAAATAAAAACATCTTAAAAGTTTATATGTAATTATGAAATTACTATACAACTTGACACCATTAAAATGTAAGGAAAAAAGCAATCATGAAGACTTTACAATTTAAAACTCCTTAAGGAATTTATATTCCACATAATTGAATTCTTATAACTTAAGAACGTCTTTAAGAATGTTTAAAATTACTAACTCAAAGCCCTACTTTTTAATGAGTTAATATAAATAGGCAGCAGTTCTTAAGTAGTGGCATATATATTATCTGGATGACTTGTAAAAGATAACTGAAACCTGACTGGTTGCTTTCAAATTTTCCTTTTTAGAACATCCCTACTTCAAACAGCTTGTGAACTCCTCTATACATCTGTATGACTCACACTTCTGTAAACATTATTTTAAATGCATTAATACATAAGCAAAGGCATTTATTAAACTAGTCAGTTAATCTTAGTAAATAGAACTTTCAAAAAAGCAAATGATCTTGCCCCTCTTTTCAAGGCCATCTTAAAGACAAAAATGTGAACAGTAAGGAGGCCACTGGTATACTCTGGTTAGTTAGCAAGCTGTTTGACGCAATTCTACGACTTATTTTAAAACAATGGTCAGTTCTTCTATGCTGAATTCAACGCTTTTTGCTGGTTTGTTTGTGTGGATAGAATCCATGGTGGATAAAGCAGTGACAAGTTTTAAAAAAGGTCACTTCCCCTGTAAGCTAGCCATCAGCTAAAGCTACTGGACAAAGCTGTTATTTTCACTCATCTCTTTTTACCTCTTGATCTGGATACATAATATTGATTTACTTACCCCGAATGAATAGGGCTGGAAGAAAGAGCCACGTTGTCTAAGTTCTCAGTGCCCCAGCTTAGACGATAAGAATTCCTTTCTGCCTCCTTGGCTAGAGTTGACACCTAAACACAAAGAACACTGGATTTAATAAAAAGACATTCCTTCAATTAAATTAAAATATAATGAACTTAAAAAAAAATGGCATTACAGGAAAGTGGTATTACCTGGAAAAACGTTCATTTAAAAATATGATAGAAAGACCAAGGCATTTAAAATGTATCTTTATAATGCATTCCCATTTAAATTATATTATTGATATAGGATCACATTTCTGTAATCATCTTTGAAAAGAGTAGGTGTTCATCTACTTCCTATATCCAGCCAAAGCTGATAAAATTATATCTAAAATGAAAATATTCCATAACAAATTCTACATCTTTTCTAATAGAAAACAATTTTAAATATAGAGACATATTTTAACCTGTACCTTTCATCTTATACCTCAAATGCATCCTACCTTACATTTTCCTTTAATAGAGATTTTATAAAGGAATTGAGTTTTATATATCATGTCCACACGGAAGAATCCAGTATAGCTGAAGAAACAAGCAGTATGCTATTTTAGAAAAACTCTGCTCACTGAAAAATGCAGCAAACATTTTTTATGTTTTAGAAAAACTCTTAAATCCCTTATCCTAGATTAGCAACTGAATTAAGACAATTTTTTTTTAGATTAAAAAACTTCCTCTGGACATTTCCGGCATCAGATAATGCTAAAAAGCTCTCCAGAAAGCAGAAATGTGAAGGCAAAAAGTCACATACCTGGTGACTGGGGATCACAACCGTGTCGTCAATCATGGCACTGTCCCTCAGGTATGAAGCATGGCTCAGGGTGTGAGACCTGTCGGAACTGAAGGATCGAAGGCTGGTAGGTTGGCAGGAGGTCATGGTCATATACCAACAGCAGTAGTAGGGTTGGGAGGATGAAATGATGAGCCGGGCAGGAGAGTGAAAAAAGCGTGCTATTAGCTAACAGTGCAACTTCCAGGGGGACATAAATCGCAACAGTGGAAGAAGGAAACACAGGTCTCTGTGTTGCCGTACCTCTCTGTCCAACAACTAAACTAACTTATCTTTTGACTGGTTCCTACCACTCAATGGCAAGGGCACAAGGGAATCCAGAAGATAAAATTTGATACTCCTAATCTGATTCATTTTCTTCCCAGAAATGTTTGAAACCAACAACTGTAGCTTACTTACTGCCAGTATAAGAAATTCACACAGAAAATAATTCCAAGATAGATTGCTTAAGTCTGTGTTAAATGTAAATCTCCCTGCAACTAAGAAAAATATTAGGGGGCGGGGGAGGGGAATAAGACAGCCCTTGGAGAGAATGAAATGAAAGCACAGGTTTCATTTTCACTCATTTTCCTTTCTCTCCACGCCTCTTTTTCCTCCTCTCCAACTGTGAATGACTGAATGTTGGTGCACACCCCTGGAAGCTACAGAATGAGATGAACTGTGGCCAGATGCATGTTTCCTGCGGAAGTGGTGTTCCTCCTGTTTGTCCCTGGTGTTTCCAACAATGCTATTTCAAAGGACAGCACTGTTCCTTGTGCATGTCCTGTGTGTGGTGAGTGAAGCACCAAAGAGTGCTGGTTGCTGTGGCAATGAGATGCAAGAGCACGAGAAACTGTTTCCAAGACCAACCCACAACCCACACACATCCGCCAGCACGAAAACAAATTGCCAGTGGACACTGACCAAAACTGAGGTTTGGCTTCAAAATGGGATTTAGGCCTTGATAATCAATGCTTTACATTTTTGATAAATCTAAATTTCAAAGTTCTGAATTATATACTCAGATGAAATTGGTGAACCTTGACATTTGCATAGATGCAATTTCATTCCTTCCTAGTCAATTTGTACAATCAAATGACAAATAGATTGATAACTTAAATAAATTATATTTTATACATGTTAATCCAAGTATTAAAGATCTGTATTCAAAATATTAGCCCAAAGCCCATAGGAGAAAATAAAGAGATAGGCAAACTTTCACAATATTGATAGAAGCAAGGTTTCATTTACGTTTAGCTAGTGGGTATCTGGCTAGCGAAGCGCTACAGAATTATGGACTAAACGTCAAGTTAGCATATTTATTAGTAGAAACTATTTTCTTTTGCAAATATACCTAAGTCTGTAAGCCACATACTGTCATCTTTATGAGGTGTCGATATCAGCAACTCAATTATTTTTGAGAAAATCATCATTTGGTAGATAATTCATAGTAATTTGGGGCCCTTCTCCTATTCTGCTGTAGGATTTATGCCCCCAAAATAAATGCCGAATATTAGAGGGTAAGTGACATGAATCAAAAAAAGTTAACTGTCTGATCCTGTGACTTCCCTGGCAGTCCAGTGGCTAAGACTCCGCGCTCCCAATGCAGGGGACAGGGGTTCGATCTCTGGCTGGGGAACTAAGATCCCACATGCCACATGGTGTGGCCAAATAGATAAATAAATAAATAATCAAATATACTTCAATAAAAAACAAAATAAATATTTAATTGAGCCTATGTTTTTACACCTATATTAATCTGTGTTTATAATAAAATCAAATCTAAATAGAATTTGACAATACGCTCTTTTATGTTATATAAGCTCTTGGGGAAGATTGAGGCTTCTGACACAGCCAAGGCAGGGAGCAGCCTGAATACCTAGCAAACCTATTCACAGGGGTTTTAATCCCGGCACTTGGAAACAGCTTATATTATAGCTGTTTTTACAGCTGTGCAGTTAGATTTTGATGGTGCGCTTCATAAACAGGCTGCTGTGACTAACCTTGGTGTGACCTTGAAATTGAGGATGGGAAGGCGATTAAATTATTGGGGAAAGGGGTTTTTAATCTCAGCAAAAGCTTGTCTCAATTAGTGGACTGAGCATTTTTTTTTTTCCTGCACTTGTATTGTTTTGTACCAGGCAGCACTAAGATCAACAGCTCTTAAATTCTATTATCCTTTATTTGTTTTGAATTGAGCCAAGAGAGGGAATACAGTAGAGAGGTCAACCTCTTGAAATGATATGGTGTCTACAGGTTCAACCATCTTCCCCCATTAGTTCCGTTGGGCTCAGGTTTGTTAATTACTTAATCTCTATCCTCAGCTTTAAAATTCAAAGATCCAGGTGGTGACTTTACACATTTAAAAGTGCTAGATTCATATGAATGAACAGTACTAAAGGATCAACAGGCACTGGAGTAAAGGAGTAAAAATGCCTGCCCATAACAGCAAGGAGAGGCTTCGTCACTATGTAGATTAACCCTTAAATGCAGCACTGGAATAGTAGAAACGTAGGTCTCAAAGGGGAAATGGAAATTTAGCTTGGATGGGAACAACTCGAATGGCAAAAAGAAGGTACCTCAAATACGACCCAGTGACGTGGCTGTCACCACTGTAAATGTGTAAACTTTGAAAAAAAAGGCAGCGAGGTCTCAACGGCCACTCTCAGGGAGGCACCATAACCGGGTGGGTGTCTGTCTGCTCTAGGAATGAGGTATTAAAGAGCTCATTTGGCTGTGAATGTAGAGCTACATCCTGCAATCAATGTATCAGTAATAAAGGTGGATTACTGATATCCATCTACCTGTTACCTGGGTCTATCTTTCAATTGGTTTTGAAACAGGAGACGCAAAGGGGTGTTGGTGCTATTTTTTGTCTTTCCTAGAGCCCCAACAGGAAAGAAATACAGGGGGAGAAGAAAGGAAAGAAAGAGACAAAGTGACGGACCAAAAAAGGAGATTGGGGTAGGGAGAAAAAGATATTAGAAGATGCAGACAGAGAGTGAGGAAAAGTTGGAGAGACAGAGGGAGAGAGAATAACTTGAAACTGTATGTCTAAATATCTCTATCCTCTGACTTTATTCTAGTTCACTCTGTTTTCTGCCTTCTAAAATGCTAATTGGTATTTAATCAATGTTTATAGTTCTAACTGATCTTTTTCCTATGACATCATAGAATCTACTTAAATGAAATAAATGAAGTAAGAATATTCCAAGAGTAAAGAAATTATTCTCTCTAAAGGAATCATGACCAGCACAAAGGTCTGGGATAATTCAAGTCTCTGGATCAGAAATTGCCTACCCTGATTTAAAACAGTACAAGCAAATTCAAATATTTTGCAACAGAGTTGTCATTTTTTTTTTCCAGTAAGTCAGAGGTGGTGCTGTTCAGTTAATAAATCTGCAATAACACATATCCATAAAAGTGTAAATTTTTACTTGCTGTTTAGCTAAGGGATAGGCCAAAAGTTTTTTATGATCTGAAATTTATACTTTTTTCACCATGATTCAGCTGGTTTCTGGACACATATTAGGTGGTATCAAAGTCTGTAATTCCACAGAAAAGTATAGTAATTACTATCTTAGTAAGCTGCAATATTTATTAGACATCCAATTAACGGTGTTTTCAAACCTATTGAGCAAGTGAATATCCAAAAATTTCAATGTGTCTGCTTTAATACATGGAGAATCTTTTGTGGTTCATTGTTATTTAGTGTTTTACATTGAATTTGAATAGTATTTTTAATTTGTGAGTAATAATAAAATAAAATGGACACAAAATCCAACTAATCAACTTGTTTCTATTCAATGTGATTAAAATTTACCTATTTTTATTCTTCTGCATTCCATGTACATTTTAGGCATCTGAATCATTTTTTTAAAATCATCTCCAACTATACATAGGCTAATTAGGTTCCTTTTGGGGAAGCCATGCTAATGTTTTATCAACCACAAGGTGGAGCTGTGACAGTTAAAACAGTCAGGCCTGGGGCCTGTCACAGACTTTCATTCTACTAAAATATTCACCCTTCTAGCCTGAATAAGATATTCAATTTAATACATAAAAATCCTAATTTGAGAATAAATCCATAATTCTAGAATATAAGCACCCCTGCCAAGACACACACACACACACACACACATTGAGCAGGGAGCAGGGAAATGTGGATGTATCCAGGAAGGTCATGTTTTCATGCTATGTAATACCTACCTGGGCATGGTACTATTGAAAGCACACCAAATAAAGAAATAATGAAAAGGAAAACAATGGTTACCGAAAAAAGGTAACTTATATTGAATTGTCTAAGCAAAATTTAAAAAATAAATAAAACTTTGCATTGCAATCATGAAAATGAGATACTGACTATAATTCCATCTTGGAGAGCATGAATACATCTGGTGTTCTAGAAATGCAAGTGTGGACCTGGACAACAGCTCACGTCTTCTTTGTTTCATATCCCCTGTCTTTACAAGCTGAGAAGTATTCAGTTTAGGTAGAATCCTCCAAGCACTGACCCCTGTCTTATAGAAAGTACTGTTCTAAATCTTTCTCAGTACTAAGTACTTTCGAAGAAGACAAAAGGATCAAATCAAGCACTTATTCTTAATAAAAGAAATCCAGCTGAAAAAAAAAAAGGATTTTTGGATAACAGTAATATGATTATTCATAGCTTATTATGAATTTTTGCAAAGCCATAAACATCTCACTTTATTGAAATTTGAAGCCTTTTAAGAATCTCAGACCATGGGGCCCAAATCAATCAGTGTGTCAAAATTCAATATGTTGAACACTGACACCAACACAAGCTCCCCTACCCTCACCCACCAAATGGCTCCTCCTTCTGTACCCTGATCCCAAGGACCACTCTCTATCTAAGTCATTGAAGCCAAGGAGCCAATCGCGTCTTCTTCCTCTTCTTCACCCACCCCGTGAAATCCACCGCCAAATCTGGCCAGTTTTACCTCACAGATGTGTTCTCAAATTTTTCATTTCTAAAACTCTCCCCATGACTGCTACCACCCAGATTAGAGTTCAAGGCGTGTCCCAGCAACTTCAGCGAACATTACCGCAATAATTTCTCAGATGGTTGATACTACCGAGTTTAGCCCTTTGACAACTTTCCTCTAAAATTCATCCTCTATATCACTGTCAGGGGGATCCATTCAAAGTGTAAATGTGACCTCCCCTCCTTCATACTTACACTCCAGCCACACTGCATTATTCTGTTTCTCTCACACACCACGAGCCTTTGCTCACCTTATTAAGGCTTCAAATGCCCTCCCCACCTTTCTTCACCATCATCACTATTATTCTGTCTCGGTTTGGGCTCATTCCCTCCAGGAAGCCTGAGCCTCAGGGCTCCAGTTGCCCTCTGTGGGTACCACTAGCTTCATCTCTGTCTCACCCCATTAGATTCTGAATTTAGCAATTACATATTAGTCATGTTTGTACCTCTGGCACCCACCACAAAGCCAGCCCAGAAAGGCACTCATTACACGCACACTGAATTGTTTAAAAAAAAGATAGGAGGGAGGCATTAGTACTCAAGGGAAAGGCCCAAGAAAAGCTTGTTTTTACTAATTGTCCATTCAGAATTGACTACTCTTTAAGGCATTTATTTCTAACACTCCAAATGTGCTGGATACAGCCAAGAATAGAGCCAATATTAAAATTATAAACCTAAGATAATTGAATAGCAAAAGACATTACACTATATGTACAACCACATGCTTAACCTAAATTGGCAGTCATACTTTTGATGAAGCACCACGGAATGTTCTTAATCAGTTTACCTCAAAAAATAATAAACACCTGGGGTGCTAGTTAGTAATAACCCAAAAAATTGATTGTATATTTCAGAATATAATATAAACCTCCCTGGATTTGGCTATAAAATCTGGGCTCCTTCAGATTTTGCTATGATTGCTTTTGGTATCTAGGCTCTTTAGGGATTCTGTTCTGATTCTTTTTCATGAAAAAATCAGTTCCAGGCAACATTTCCTTCTCAATTTGTTACTTTTTAATCCTTCTTCACAACATACTTTTGTTCACAGAAACTAGGGCCCTAACAGAAAACCCCAAGGAGATTGGGAGGATCTTATAACTGCCGTTTAGTAAGAGTGTCCATAAGGCAAAACTGTCCTTTTAATGTGCTTAGAGAAAAAAGTTGCAGATGATTAAAAATATCATATTTTAATGGTTCAGAGCTCTTTACTGATCATGGCTCTGATTCTTACAATGCTTGACTTCTACTAAACTGCTTAATCTCTCTAGGCCTCAGTTTCCTTTAAAATGGACACTTGAAGTTGTTAGAGAATGCAGTAAGATAACACGCTAAATGCTGAGAGTAGTGAGATATACATATCGAGTGTCAATAATGGTGTCTACTTTTTTCACTATCATAAAAGTGTGTTGCACTCACTTCTGATATCAAGGGAAAGCTTTATGTGAATACCTGTCAGAGCGTCCTCCCTCCAAGCTGTATCTCAGGTAATTCATCCCATCCAGGAACTGACTGCTAGGTAGGGAGTCATCACCCAGTTCTTTCAGATCCTCAGGTCTAAGGTACTCTCCCCCATCACCTGTCATTGTGTCATCACCTTGAAGCAATCAGAGAAAGATGGAGAATTACTTGTTGGCTGTAATATCGACTACAAAATATGATTATGATTGTGAAAAAATCAGAATAGCACTGACATCACTGAAACACTACACACTAGAAAAAAAAAAAAACAGAACACATGCAATTAAAGAGTGCTAAAACTCAGGTAAACAATATTTGACCCATTTTCCTATTACCTACTAAGAAGAAATAATTACCTGAACTGGAATTCTTTTAATATCAGTCAATTTCTTTACTCATTTCTTTATCCCGATAGCTGATTTATCATGATACCTGATTTATAGCTTTATATTTAACTTAACAATTAGTACAATATGTAGGCAACTTAGCTTCTGTCTATAGTATCAATAATTTTGTACATAATGTCCAGCATTAACAGTCTTTTCATGTAATTGACAATATGCTAAGAAATACCTACTGCTCTAAAACAAATAAGAGGTGTATTAAATGGAATAATATGACTTATAAGATTAGCAAAATATGCACATTAGGGAAAGAACACTAGAACGAAGTAGACAGATTGTGACATTTTAATAAACAACCTGGAATTTAATTTTAAAATCATTACAGAGCATAAAAAGGATGCTTTGTTGGAAATTAGATGGTTTCCCAAAGGTGAAGTACAGGGAAAAAAGTGAGATAATAATTAAGCAGTGGCAAAAAGCAATGACTAAGTGTTGTAGCTCTCATTTGGAAGCACAGATGGTATGAGTACATTCCCTGCCCATGAACTGGAATAGAACACTTTCAAAAACACACATTTCAGGAAATTCAATAAATAATACCTCATTCACAGAAATGCTCTCCATACCATTAATGTGCTGGGATGGTGGAATAATTTAGCTGAGAGAAACTATTTTTGATGTTCCTTTAAGAGTACCAATCACACACTGAAAGCCTGATAACCAATGTAAGGGAAAACGTGAAAGAATGTAATTCATTCCTATAATTAAATTAAATATTTATTTTAATCTCATCTGTTTAAAATAACTGTTCTAAATCAATACTAATTTATTTATAAAGATACAGCATTAAAGACTTTTCAGAGGAATATGTCTTTAGCATCTCATTACTTCCCTGTATATATGATCCTAAGAGCCCATAATCAAGACTATTAGCTCTCTAAATTACTTAAAGGCAAAGATAGTTTGAACAAAAGACCTTCCAGTACATAGAAATGTAACTTATTCACCACTAAATTTTTTTCTCAAAATCAATGCATTTAATATTTGGCAGTTACAAATCTCATCATTAAAATTACTTTTATTGCTCCTCAGTGAAATCATTAGATTTTTATTTAGTTTTAGCTAAGTGAATTAGGCTACACAGAGTAGTTATTAAAAGTTTAGTCTTGGGCTTCCCTGGTGGCGCAGTGGTTGGGAGTCTGCCTGCCAATGCGGGGGACACGGGTTCGAGCCCTGGTCTGGGAGGATCCCATGTGCCGCGGAGCGACTAAGCCCGTGAGCCACAATTGCTGAGCCTGCGCGTCTGGAGCCTGTGCTCCGCAACAAGAGAGGCCGCGATAGTGAGAGGCCCGCGCACCGCGATGAGGAGTGGCCCCCGCTTGCCGCAACTGGAGAAAGCCCTCGCACAGAAACGAAGACCCAACACAGCCATAAATAAATAAATAAATAAAATTAAAAAAAAAAAATCTGTTTAAAAAAAAAAAAAAGCTGAAGTGACATAATATTTAAAAAAAAAAAAAAAAAAAGTTTAGTCTTTAAAATCAGATAGACCTGGGTTCAAATTCTAATTCTACTACTTACTGGCCAGTTTATCTCCCTAAGCCTCAGTTTCCACAAGAAGAAAATGGGAATGATACTAATAATCTATCTCACGTGTCAGTTATCTGAATTAAATAACATATAAGGATGTATAACAGAGTTCTGGAATATAATAATTGCCAGCTATTATTTTTATCAATACAAAGTGATCTAAGTGTTGACACACCAATGAAATATGAGCTAAATTTCATTTATGCAGAATAATTTTTTAAAAATTTAAAGAAAAATATAATTGTACTGTTTAAATATTTCATAAATCTGACAACTCTAATGAAAACATGAATAAGTTTTTTTTTTTTTAATTTTATTTATTTATTTATGGCTGTGTTGGGTCTTCGTTTCTGTGCGAGGGCCTTCCCCAGTTGCGGCAAGTGGGGGCCACTCTTCATCGCGGTGCGCAGGCCTCTCACTATCGCGGCCTCTCCTGTTGCGGAGCACAGGCTCCAGACGCGCAGGCTCAGCAACCGTGGCTCACGGGCCCAGCCGCACCGCGGCATGTGGGATCCTCCCAGACCAGGGCTCGAACCCGTGTCCCCTGCATCGGCAGGCAGACTCTCAACCACTGAGCCACCAGGGAAGCCCCATGAATAAGTTTTTAAAATTAATTTTGTTAAAGTGGTTCCCCCGAACTCTTGTATATATTCTCTTCTTCAAAGTGTTCCCTCACAAAACACAATGCAGCAATAGCAGCAATCCACAGATAAATAACAATATAGATGAACGTGAATTGTATGACGTTGGTGAACTTTAAGAACCAAAAAGGTCAGAGGAAGGAAAGATCACTTTAGAATAATGTAGCGGGTTGAGTAATGTCTCCCCTGCCCCCAAATTTCATGTCTACTTGGAAGCCCAGGATGTGGTCTTATGTGGAGATAGGGTCCTTGTAGATGTAAGTAAAGTAAGGATTTAGATGAGATCATACTGGATAATTGCAATGAGGGTGTTTTTTTACAAGAGAAAGAGAAGGACACACAGAGACAAAGAGGAGAAGGCCATGTGAAGGCAGAGGTTGGAGTGATGTGTCTACAAGCTAAGGAACACCAAGGACTGTTGACAGGCACAGAGGCTGGAAGAGGCGAGAAAGGGTTCTTTCCTAGAGCCTTCGGAGGTTAGCATGGTCCCACCATGGACTTCCAGCCTCCAGATCTGTAAGAGAATGAATCTGAGCCACGAGCTTGCGGTAATTTGCTGCGGTAGCCCTAGGAAATTCCCAAGGAAGCTGGAGAAGGAACCACTGAAGAAGGAATGGGAGCTGGTCAATTGCTTGGGGGCAATCTTGATGGGCAGAGATGATGGTATTTCAGGTGAGAGGCTAGTGTGTAAAGGGTCATGGAGGGCAGTAAAAACAGTATGAATAAAAGAGTAATGTGCATTACGTACTTAGAGAATACTAAGTGGAATAACTTAGCAACAGTCAGTGTCCATGTTGGGAAGCAATGGCAGAAAGTCCAGGGAGAAAGCTGGTGTCTGAACAGAGTGACAAGATCGCGAAGCTTGGACATTTTATTATAGGACTTGTGGGACTTATGTGTTCCACTATTTCCCCCTTCTTGTTTAATTGGTAAATCTTTATATAGGAGTATTTTTATGAGTCAAATAAGTTGGGATTCCCCATTGCTTTATTTCTGGGAGAAAAAAAATTCTAAGATCAATCCTAAGACTTGGTTTACCAAAACACAGGCATTGTCTGGTTTGGATATAAGCCTAAATTATTTTCAGAAAAAAATATACAAGTCCTGTTAACATTTGAGAAAACTAAGCCTATTCTTATTTATGAAAAAGTGGAGGGAATGACTGAATGCAGGATGTCATATAACACAAGCTGTACCTTATGGATCCCTTGAGCAAGAGGCCTACAAAACTATGTAAAACCCCAAAGCCTGCTTGAATATACTCTCTCTCTCTTTCTCTGTTCCCCACTCTACTACCCCCTCCACCCCTAATCCCCAAGAATCTAAAATAACTGAGCTTTGGGGCTTCCCTGGTGGCGCAGTGGTTGAGAGTCTGCCTGCCAATGCAGGGGACACGGGTTCGAGCCCTGGTCTGGGAGGATCCCACATGCCGCGGAGCGACTAAGCCCCTGAGCCACAACTGCTGAGCCTGCGCATCTGGAGCCTGTGCTCCGCAACGGGAGAGGCCACGACGGTGAGAGGCCTGCGCACCGCGATGAAGAGTGGCCTCCGCTCGCCGCAAATGGAGAAAACCCTCGCACAGAAACTAAGACCCAACACAGCCAAAAATAAATATAAATAAATAAATAAATTTTTTAAAAAAATAAAAAATAAAAAAAAAAATAAAATAACTGAGCTTTGCTTTCTAGCATCTAATTCCTAATTTCACCCAGATTAGGGCATCCTGCCCATCCTCAGAGTCAATCTGCTTTTGCATTTCATCTTGCTTCTCCTAATTTGCCAGTTCCCACCACAGTCTCTTAGCAACCAAGATGGTTACAGAGAACAAAGACAACTCAAAATAAGCTTCAATTTCTTGGTTCTTAAAATTACTCAAAACTCCTTAATACAGTAGGGCCTACACTTCAAGTTTTCTGTCTTATTCCTCTCATCTTCCCCTCTTGTTATTCCTTGGTAAAGAGAAGGTTTACAAGAGTGAAGGAAAGAAAAGAGAAAAGAAGGAAATCTAGCTGGATTGACTCCAAGTATGGAGAAGCAAGGCCCAATGTCGGCAGTTTTATCTTGTAAAAGATGCAAACAAACTACATGAACTTAGCTTTCCCCCTCTTGTGCATAAAGAAACTTACTATAAGACAGAAGGGAAGCAACTGGAAGAGTACATTTTTAATCAAATGTATCAAATTGTGTGCCTCTGGTGTCAAGTCAATGTACAATTTCAAAACCCTGATTACACTGAGTTCGTGAAATGGTGGATGTCCTTTACATTCTCCCTCATTTCTGCATTTTGATGGCTTTATTACAATGCTATCTGACTAAGACAGCTGCTACATTAAAAAATCCCCTCCTAGGTTCCGTGTTGCCAAATGTGAAGTTTAGGGGTTTGGGGACACCTATGGTGGCCTTAGGTGTATATCCTGATGTCTTGATTATGTCTCAGAGAGAAATGGCCCAAAGATGCAAAATCCCTAAATGCTGTTGTCAGTGGCCAGATGTTAACCCAATGTTGGAATTAGCTGGAAAGGTACCTGTTTAGGTACTAATCTCACCAGTGCTACCATAAAATGTCTCTCCCAGGATATGTGTGTATAAAGCATGCTATGCGATAGTACATATCTGCAGTGTAGGATGGAAAGTAGAAATGCCTGTAGAAATTAGTAGAAAGTGAAAAATCAATTTGGGAAAAATATAATACAGCTCAACACTTTAAATGTTATTAATGTGTCCAAAAAATAAGATAATCATATCCTTGCCTTTCACCTTGGTAAGTGAGATGACTTCTACAGTCCAAGGCTAGCCTATCCCGGCCTTTAAATCCTCATCTTCTTTCATCTTCCTAGATACCTTGTCTGCTAGGCCCTTCATCTTCAACCTCTACTTCTCTGTCAGCCCTTTCTTTCCACAGTATCATCCATATTTCTGCCATCTTTGAAATACAGCTTCCTCCAGCTCTTTAGGCCTTCTTTGTTTCACACTCTGAGTCCTCTTCCTTTCATAGTCAAACCTATTAAAAGAGGCTTTCTATTTTACAAATTAATCAGTGGCCAAGAGGTGATTTCTTCTTTGGAAAACTACCCTCCTTAATTTCTCTGACATAAATCTCCCTTGGTCTTCCCCCTACCTCTTTGAGTCTTTCTTCTCAGTCTCTACTCTCCTTAAATGTTGATACTTCCCATCTGACTTTTCTTCTCATTTGACAAATTATCATGTGTTTTTAAAACTTCAAGGACCACCTATATTTTGCCTACACATATATCTGCGTCCATTCCAAACCTCTCTCACAAACTCAACATGCACATTCAAATGTTTCCTGGACTCCACCTGAACTTCCTATGAGCATCTCAGATTCAGCATGGTAGCATACAACTCATCTTCTTCCCCACCCCACTCTCTGCCCATCTGCTTCTCTGCAAATTCCCTACAGCAGCAAACAGTACAACTACTTCCCTACCCTAGCCAAGGGGGTGGGGGGGGGGCGGGAAGGGATGAAGGTCTGCTATCAAATAAGATTTTGAATTTAAATATTTAACTCTTGTTTGAGTACAGTTCTATTAGGCTTGGAAAGAATTTTGCATAACTGAAAAAGCTTATGAAAGAATGGTTATACCCTAACATACTTTCTTTTATCAACTTACTTATTTGATGTAAAACAAATAAACAAAAAGCAAACCCTATTTTTCTGCATCATAACAAACCTAAAGTGAATTTCCTTTTTGTTTCCTATACTTGAACAACCCCTTCCCTGCCATTACATATTTACTTACTTAATAGAATTCTGACTTCCAGGTTTCAGGACTTAACTTTTTTTCACTGTATTCTCCAATCTTTCCAACCAATTTTATGAAAACACTTTCCTACTAATTGTATAGCATCGATGTATTACTTGCTTTTAAAATTTCATGTTTTAATATCTGGAAACTATAAGATTCCTCAGTGACAGAGGCACATTTAGCCATGACCAGCCTCTATAAGACACAGATCACAGGAGTATGGGAATAAATTAAGATAAAGTGGGAAGGTCCCAAGGATTCTTCATTCTGACAACTCTTCACAGTGCTGGGAAGAAGGAGATTCTCTGACATGTCACTGAGCTCTCTCTCTCTTAAGAATATTCAGCGCTTCTGCTGATAAGTGGGTAAAGGACTGAAACCTCGGGTGAGGAGCCCCGCTAATGTCAAGCGTCCACAGTGGAAGTGTGTCAAAAGGAGAAGATAGATGTGCCTCCGTATTTCATCCCAACGCTCAGTCATTCTGGAGTTCTCTTGATTATTAGTACACATCATCCCAGAGAACTAGCGGGGAAGTTTATACAAACCACCCACTCACAAATCTCTGAGTGTAAGGGATATATGGGTCACATTTCCACAGGTAATTTAGTTACACAGGTGTATAACCCCTGAGCCCTACCATATAATTTATGGCTATGGAGCTGAGTCAGCAAAGACAGGAATCAGCTCAGGATCCTATGAAGATGTAGAGGATTACATTTACAGCTTTGTTTTAGTCTGCACAGTAGAATATTCTTAGACTGAATTCCCATTTCTCTTTTTCTTCCATTTCTCTGCCACCTTGCTCCATCAGGACTCATTTACATCATGACTGAGCTATTACAACAGCTTTCAAAGTGGGTTTAGATTCCACATTCACCACTTAGCAGCTCTGTGCCACTGAACAAACTACTTAACGTGTTTAGGCCTTAGCCTCCTCATCTTCAGGTGAGCCTTTCTCACCTGAAAAACAAATGAGGGGAAATCCATAGCCTATCCCATATGGGTGCTGTAGGGATTAAATGAGACAATGCACCTAGCACTGTTATGTCTAGTAAATGCTTTCTCTTCCCTCAGATACCTGCTTCCTTCCAATTTCATCCTAATGCACTCCTTAGGTGTGCCACTGCTGATTTAATCTTTGTATGAAACAGATTTAATTGTTTCAATCATTAATTGAAATCTTTAACACATCCTAATTTCCTTGACTTTTCAGTTGAGAATCCAAACATTCCACAGCGAAGCCCCGTGTGTCTTAATGCATCAGCCAAAATGAATGACTAGATTATTTTGTCACTCTGTGTCTCTCTCTTGCCCTTCCCCATCTTGGGACCTTCCCATACTGTTCCTTCTCCACCCCCTAAAACCTGTGCCACCCACCTATTTTTCTCTCAGCTTTCAGCAATTCCTTGAGACTGTGCTAGATCTCTCCCTCTCCAGATTTTCCCAGGCAGATATGAAAAGCAGATGACATAGTGCCTTTAGTTATGCTTCATTAATTTATACATTACCTCTCCATATATGTTCACTTTTGATTCCCCCATGGTACCAGTCATAGAGCTTTACACACAACAACATCACTTTCACTATCTGTTGATTGGATTCATGAGTGGAAAATTCTGATTGCTTCACTATAGCAAGTTAGCCTGAAAGGACATCTGTACTTGGTTTGGATATTCTTCTGAGTATTGACACATAGACTATCATTAAAATAGTAGAGCTGTAAAGAAAACAGGGACTGGCTAATACTATCCAAACACATGTGGCTGCACTTTGTCCATATAAATGATGGTAGGTTCCGTGAAAACATTTTAAGAGCACAAAAAATTAAAGGATTGGCAATGTCAACTAGTCAAATTCCTTTATATTACTTGTTTGTACTAAAAAGTTACTTCACAAAACTCAAATATATCCTATACAAAAATATTATTCAACTTGAATTTCTTTCCGGGGAAAAATGTTAAGTTTTTGGCCATATCTAGACATGGAGAGCTGCCTCCATCTCCATGAAAGATATTCTTGATCATTAGCCAACATTCCTCTCAAATCAAGAGTTCTTATCACTAATAACTTTTAATATATAATAGTTTTAACAAAAGTGAACAAGATGTTATAGCTAGGTCTTATATTATGCAATGGGCAGGTCCAAGAGGATGTTTCACACAAATGGAATTTCTAAAAACCCAGTAAATACTTTGGATGTTGGAATTCTTTAACAATTATTTTGGAAATAAATAACTATTTTTAAATTAAATAATCACTATCTAATTTATCTGATTTATAAAGTTAGATTTTCACGTAATAGGTTTGCTTAAAGTGGTACCACATATACTTTGGAAACTTCTTGCTAGATAGAATATTTTACATTATTCATTTTTCCCTATATGCCAAAGTGCCCCCTAAATAATTTTTACAGGTTACTTTATTCCTAGCTAACTTTAAAAAATTAGATTATAACTACTAACTTAATATATTTTTAACCACATCTAAAATATATCTTTATCCAGGAATGAGATGACTTCATATCAAGTAGCCTAATGTAGTTGTTAACATGTTCATGCTAATTCAATGTCAACTTATCAAAAAATTAATTTTTCTCTAAATTTGTATTCTAAGAAGAAATAGTAGTTTTGGGAAAATATTTATATAATGTTCATTAGATAATTTAATTATGTTAATAGGTCTCAATAATAGTTTCAAAAATCATTAATAGTATAAGCAATTCATGGTGTTAAGCTTCCAAGTTAATACAATCCACACACCCAAATGCACACATAAGCAATTCCACTCATATTACATATGCTATTTCAAAAACCACCAGATTAGTATTAGGCACCCAGATTTAAATGTTAAGCTAGTTGCTTCTAGCCAGTTAAGAAAAATTAAAAGCAAAGACAAACTTTCACTTCAACAATTTCCTCTAAAGGTACCTGAATCACTAAGCACTTCCCCATCAATAAAGTGGTCACCAAACTGTTTAAAAGCTGTTCAACATGTAAGTGAAGATGAGAAAGAAGATCACACAAAATAAAATATAGTGTGCACGTACGGATGCTGAAAATTGGCAAGTATTAGGATGGAACGCAAAATTATTATAATAAATACTTGGAACCATTAGCTTTGGCAATACCTTTTAATTTACTTACAATAATACATTGACCCAACATTTGTTTGTTCTTGTCATAAGTTCTTATAAAAGCTGAGACAACTCAATGTCTGTTACCAATAGGTGAATTAACAAATTGGTTCCAAATAAGGGCATCTCAATGTAAAGTTTTACCTTCTGAATACATCTTGAAGAACCTAAAGAAATACCTTTAATATTTCTCCATAAAAGCAGTTAGTATTGGGCTTACTACTAGGGCCAGTATGGCAATAATTTTTCAAACATATACACTTATGTAAATGTATTCATGTATACATGTCATGTACATATATATTTTTATACATATATATGTATGTACATGTCATGTACATACATATATATATGTATATATATATTTTTCTTACAGGTACACTTGACCAATAGCTGCACTACTGAAACTTGGTTGCATACTTTATGTGCTGCATTCATGATTTTTTTAGCAGATTTTTCTTTTTGTTCAAGAAAAGTCAACTACTCTAGTTGAAGTAGAGGTGGGGAGCCAGAAACCCTGCTGGCAGTACCTCTAGCATGACGCCCCATACCCACCCCAGGCAGTCCCTGGTGCTCCTCGTAGAGCTTCTCAGACCTTTGAAATCCACTGGCTTAGATAATTTTTATCAACTCTAAAACTATAGGGGGCATATCTTCTGACTTAAAGAATCAAATTCTTATGTTGAATTTGTATGACTTACTGCTGCGCTATTTTTAACCTTCGCTAAGGCTCTTTTTTTCTATATATTAGTTTTAAAATATATTTTTTTCTATATATTAGTTTTAAAATATATTCTGTATGTTTGAACCAATTAGAAAGCAGAGATTTCTCAATATACCATTGATAGAGTATACGTCATGTTCTTTTACTTTAAAGCATTTTAATAAAAAATGTATTTTAGCATAGTTAAAACATATTAACAATAATTGTATTATCAGGTAGATATTTTAACAGATGGCCGACTTCCGGTTTCTCTCCCTTGTCCTAGTCCTGTTATTTAGTAAGTCATTAAAGATAACACCAGTTGAAAATATATAAACAAAATCCTCCCTCTCCCAAATTGAAAAAGTAAATGTATTGAAACAAAGGTAAAAAGGTTACTTTAAGTGCTAAGATGCTGTCATCCACACCCACTGTACCAGCTTGTTCCCTGAAAAAAAGGATGGTTTCCTTTGTGTAAGACCATGACAGATGTCATAGAAGAGTGAATAAAAGTCTTACCCTCTTCATCAGAAACATCAAGAACCTCAGTCATGGTCTCAGGAACATTTAGCTTGTGTTTTTCAGTGATAGTCTGGAAAGACAAAAATCATTAATGCTCAACTTAAAAATCAAACAAAAGATCAAAAGAATCACAGAGGAGGCCATAGTCAACAGCAACAGCAAGCGATCAGGCCCCGAGCACTCCATCTTCTCCACATGGACATTTTGGAAGCTTAGTCTCTTATTCCCCTTCATGGAAACTCATTTGTTCTTTCTGAAGATAAATGATCATTTACTCCAGTGAAGTTGTACAAGAGAAAGTTCATTATTTTGAATTCCCATTTGCAAAATAAATTCTTTAGCAATGGCATTAATAGCCATATTGAGAAAGCAGATTCAGGTTTTCAGGGCTTCCATAAAATGAACTGAGTAATGTCTCCAGAAAAGCTTTAAAAAGAAGCAGTGAATATATGCAATTTATTAAAAACAAAGCCACTGGAACGAAGTTGTAAACAATGTGAAAGACATAAACTTCGGGGCAGAAAATGTGATGCATCTCTTCTGGGATTAGAGGATCAACAGTGGAGAATCAACCATCCTTATAGTCTTTCACTGGTCTACAATTCTGGCTTGCTGCTTATTTGCCTTCCATAATAGCCCTCCAGAGTCATCAGATTCACTGCCTTCCATCCCTGATGGATGATGTAAGGTTAAGAGACCAGGCTCTGGAGTCTGGCTACCTGGGTTCAAATTCTAACTTCATCATTTATTAGCTATGAGGTCTTAGCAAGTCCCTTTATTTCTCTGTGCCTCAATTTCATCATTTGTAAAAGAGGATAATAATACTACTTCATAAAATTGTTATGAAGATTAAATGAAATATATAAGAGCTCTAAGAACAGTGCTTAGTATATGTCAGTATTCAATAAATATTAGCTAGCATAATTTATCATCACTATATTTTGATATTAAATTAATCTTAAACACAAAGGGCCTCTGAACTTTTTAGTCATTCAGGCACTCAAGAAACACTCTGAGTGCCTATTGCATGCCAGGCACTGTTTAAGACACCAGGGATACCACAATGATAAAAAAAAAAAAGATAAAAATCCACATCTCATGACTTGAAATATCACCTAAAGATAGTTGAGTCTCAAATTCCTATCTCTAGTTTCTGCATTGAAAGTGTATTAAGTACATCAATTGGCATTGTTATGAGAAATTTAAAAAACTAACCTCCTGAAATAAGAGTAAAATCTTCAACTAAAGCCACCAAAATACAGTAAATAGGTTGTCTAGGTTTTTAAGCTTTGCTACCTAGATACTACAGACTTGATTGGCTACAATACCCCTACCACCAACTCTTTTTTTTCCAAAAGCAGTAAAGAACTTCAAATAATTTTACAGGGAAATTCAACTGATTAATTTAAGAATATATTTACATACATGGGTATAATTTCCATATGTTAAGAAGGACTGATTAAATCACAATGTGATACTGTATAACCTTTCAGTGGCTGCCCATTTTCTTCAGAAAAAAACTTAATACAGTTGATCCCTGAACAATGCAGGTTTGAAACTCATGGGTCCACTTACACGTGGATATCTTTCAACAGTAAACACTACATTACTACATGATCTGAGGTTGGTTGAACCCACAGATGCGGAACCGTCCATACGATGGCTGACTGTAAGTTATATTCGGATGAACTACCCGGGTTGTTCAAAGGTCTGGCAAACTGGCTGGGAAGATGCCTGGTGATGTAGTAAGGAGAGGCACGGAGGCCTCATCCCTCCACCACACGCTACAACCGTGTTGGCAGCCATGTTCTCTTATGCCTCTGCTTTTTTCCCCCATATATCCTTTTCTTTACCAGAAATGTTCTTTCTTCTCTTGTCTTGGCTCATATAAGATGTAACTTCCTTGGAGAAACACTCCCTGACCCTCCCCAATGAATGTGTTTGTTCAACCGTGTTTATCGGCCGCTACCCACTCCTATAGCATCACGTGCACCACATCACACACACCTGCACGTGCCCCCTCCACCTCCCACATGAGTGTGAGTCATGAAAGCAGTTGTTTCCACAGAACCTGAAACATAGTAGGGGCTTCTCAAATACATACTGGAATAAATTGATGACATAAAATTATGCAAAATACATTTAAAACCCACATATTGACCACACAGGTTTTCTTTGGGAAGAAAAGGAAAGGAAGAAATGCAGAAAGTAAAGAAAGTCTCATGTTATCCAGATGAAGGCACAATTGAAGACTAGAGTAGTAAATTCAGCTTTCCAGCATGTTGTTTCTGATGTCTAAATAATTCCATAATGTCTTATTCACTGAAAACAAATTAAACACTGTAGGAAAGATAAAAGCATCTATCCAAAGTTCTGGAGAATAACAGGTAGTCAATGAGAATTTGATGAGTAAACAAACTTAAAAATATACCATTTAATTATAATATTAATTAATTTATGAATTTAACACAGAAAGACGATAACCTAAGTTCTGTATTAATGGTTCTCAGCTCTACCTGCATATTATAATTATTAGAGAAATTTAAAACATATTGTTGCTTGGGTCTCAACGCAAGCCAATTAAATCTGCATGCCTGAAGACAGGGCCCAGCTATAGGTATTTTTTAAAGTTCCTCAGGTGGGTCTATTGTGCAGCTCAATTTGCAACCCACTTTCCTGCATTAGGAAAGTGTATAGATTGCAGAAAAATGACTTACATTTAAAATACAGGATAGAGACAATGACATTCAATTAAACTATGACTTTTGGGGAAAATTTTAAAATAAGTATCTAAATGTACATTAAATGATTAAAAATGTTAAGGGATATCTACTGCATTAGACAACACCAGAAAGTCCATTTTTGCAGAAATGTTCTAGAGTATTTGCCCTTCATAGGAAACATTTCCACAAGAAGATGCTTCTCCATTTGAAAATAACTGATGGAAATACACTTTAAATGATTAAATTATATTGCCCGACCTTCTCAGTTTCTATTTTCAGATGCTGATAATGTGACTATATTCTCTTTGAACTTGTGAGAGTGGAACTAACTTTGCTTTAGTTTGGTTATTGAATGCTATTAAGGTTATTATCAGCAAATATATGTGGCAATAGAAAAAGTAACACTGATCATATTGGTCATGGACATTTTTTGGCACAGATATTAAAACTGCTTTCTATATACAATGTAGTAAATATAGTATGCATTTGTCCATGACGTAGTGCCTGACCCTTAAAAGGTCGTCAGTTAATATTTGTTTAATGGATAATAAATAAGTCTTCCCACTCATTAGTAATGTGATAAGAAATGAAAAAATTGTCCCTTTAAATGAAGTGTCCTTTGAAAACCTGATTAGCCAAACATAAATATGGTTTTATGCAAGTACATCCGAATAGCCCAAAGAAAACAAGGATATAATTAAATGATCATGGGCATCTTCTTCTGCTATAGAATCTCAGATTCTATGGTCAAGATTAGAAACTACTTTAAAAGTTAAAATGAGTAGTGCACAATGCATAAGTTTAATAGGATGTAATTAAATCATATAATGTGGCAAAACAAATAGAATGCGATAGATGGCAGACTTAATAATGAGTTTTTAACATTTATCATGATGTAGAAAATAAAACATGAGTCCTTAACATGGTGTTTTATAAATGGGGGATAATATCTGGGTTTTTTTTTGTGCAAAAGAAAAAGTGTGCTTTACTGTTCCTCATTTAGCCCATCCCCCTGGTCAACCACTTCCTTTGTCCACTTACTCAGCAAGTCACAATAAGTCACAGCATGGAGAGTGACCTTGGCTAGTGTGCCACCTCCCAGTGCCCACACACACTGGCTCCCATCAGTCTACAAGCTAAACCTGGTTCTGCTCCCAAACCCCTTTATACCAATTGTACATGTTAACATAATTTTTATATATAAGTTAAATACTACATAAGTAATATTTTTCTATAAAAACTAAGGTAAATGGTTTGGAAAGTCTCAACAAAGGTGAGTCTCCAAAAATAACTGCTACTCAGGTGTGGTTGAGACAATTATAGCACGTTGGGGAAAAAATGTCAAAAGTTTAAAAAGGTTCTGCACTCAGAATAGTGTCTCTTTAAGATAATACACAGGATAAATTTTATATAGATATAGATATTATAGGATAGACACATACACACACAATACAGTATGTATTATAGACGTTCTTTGTTCAAGAATGACAACTTAGCCTTCTAGTCAATGGACCTGTATTCAAAGAAAAGTTCTTGACTCCACTTAAAAAGTGTCAAATGACTTTACATGTATTTATTGCACTGCCACTTTTATGATTCCCATTTTAACTGACTTGTGGCATCAGATAAGATTTAGAACCAAAGTTTAAATGGTAATATAACTATATCATTTTTATTTTAGTAGCTTATTCAGTAATTTATGCTCTACATATCAGTGATTATATGCAACGATCACTTTAAAACTATGCAAATAATTGATGATAGCTGATCAGTAAGTAGAGGGATGAGTCATATCTCACAGTTCTTCCAAACTGCATTAGGAGACTGAGCTTGTTGGCTTCTGCTGCCAGAAATGTGTCCCTCCCACTCTGATGTCCATTCCGGCAAACAGACAATGATTGTAATCCCCAGAGAATGCTCAACTGTCTCATATCCTCTGCTAGGTCTTATGAAGTAAAGTTAGAAAAGCAAAGGTTAAGGAAACAAACCATGATTCCAAAAATGTCTCACAAATTTCTGAAGCAATGACTTTTCCTTTACAAACTGCTGCTTTACTCTTCTCTCCACACAATGACTTTATTCATACTTTGGGGTGAAGAATTCTGGAAGGAGGAATAGGAAAGGAAACTTTCTCTGATGGCAGAGAACTCACATTGCTGCTCAAACGGCACTTCGTATGAAGCCAATGATGTGAAATTCGCATGTTAGATGTATGGCTGTAGTTCAACTATTACATTCAAATGGTAGTAACATTAAATTTAATTTGATTAATTTTACATAATTATTGCCTCGTGCTATTTGCCTACCACCAGTGAGTAGTTCCAAATTATTTTTAGTGAATCTGTAGATTTTAGAAAATGATATTGAATATGATACATGAAAATCAATAAAGGGCGCTATTTAAGTGAGTTTTTAAAAGTTGAAAATTCCTGGTAAGCTACCTTTAGCAAAGCCAAGATCAGTTACATCAGAGTGGTTAAGAATATGGATTTTGGAATCTGACAACCTAAATTTGAATCCTAGATCTACCCTCAGTGTCTGGCATATTTGTAATTACTAAATTTTAGTTATAGTTTTTAATATCATTAATATTATCGTTATGTGGGAAAAGAATGAATGAAAACCTCTTCTGAAAGAGAAGAAGTATAAAGTAAGAAGACTCGCATCACAGAAGGAATAAGTTCATATTTTCAATCCTTAACCCCAAATTCCATTTCACAAAACAATAAAACTCAGTTCCAAGAATCCAATTCTAAGAGAAGAAGAAAGTAAAGATAGGGCAGCATTAAAACATGTAACCAATAAAACTACCCATTTAGATAAAGGGGGTACTTGTTTAGTTAATGTAGGCAATGATTTCTTATTTTCCCAACTGAAAGCAGACATGTTGTTATGTTTTATATTTGTTTGTTGGCTTTTCACCTAGAAACTTGATTTCTAAGTATGGTGGTTTTTGTTGGAACAATGATTAGCTAGGCAGCATAGAGATTAATAGTTACCAGAAGAGAAAAAAAGTTCACAGAGAGTTTTATGAGGAGTTTTCACATCCCCCTAGAGCTACATGTGTGGAGATATGACCATATGTCTGATTTCTGACAAGGTATCTGAGAACTTTAGCAGTAGTATTTAAAAAGTTAATTGCTCCTCTTTTTAAATATAGACCTGTATAGTTAAAGTCATTCACTCTAAGCAATACTTATGAGCCTGAGATCTCTTTGAAATTAGACATGTACATTCTATAGTTTTATTGATATTAAACAAGAATTTATTGGTATTTTCTTACAAAACTTAAGTCTCATTCTTCACTCCCACTACACTGTAAGTTGCTGGTAGGGAGGAGTAATGTTTTCACCGTTGATGACACTTCAGCACTGAGCACAGAACCCAGCACATATTTTATATCCAATAAACACTAAAGGAATGAATTAATGAAATGAATGGAAGAAAAGCAGGTCAAGATAGCTAAAAGATGCAAGTTTGCCATCTAGTGGTCATCTGATAAAAATGTACATGCATAATTCCCAGAACATGCAAGAGGTCAAGTTGAGAGAAAACATGACTTCTATGAACAAAAGTGTTTACCCAATCTTGCCACCAAAACCTTCACTTATCTGTGATGTGCACATTGTTTCAAAGATGCCAAATAAAGATATATGTACAGGTCCCCAATATGAAGATTTTCCTGGTATAACAAATCATATAGTAAGAAAAAGCCATTACGATTCAGCCATATTTAGTGACTCAGAAGTATAGTGCTAGGTGATGACAAGACTTGTTTTTCTCCTATATAATTTACTGATGCTATACTTTAAATCTTTTAAAATACTGTGGTACACCGGCCAAAGATTTTGCTTGAGAAAACAAGCAGTGCCATTCTCTCATCTAATTTCAGTCTCTGTCTTGTAGTTCATTAATAAATCATACTCCACTCTATTTAAAACTTCACATCAAACCAACTACCTCAATATCTGTCAACAGGGACTTGCTGTCAGCCTGAAGAACAAAATGCCTTTCTTTTTCCTTACCTCTATCAAAAGAACCAAGTGTTCCAAAACTCTATATGCATCATTCCTAGCTTGGAGCGTTTACTAGAACCTCATTCAGAATTTTTTATTTGTTGATTCATGATCTTATTGTCTCTCAGGAACATCTAAATGTTCTGCTGTCGCTCTACTTTTCTACTTTATGAAGAGAAATTAAAGAACTGTTGTTCTTAGAGTTGATACTTAAGGAGAAAAGTTAATAAATATATGCAAAGAGAAGAGCACTTTCAGCTGTGAGTTTCCTCTCAGGAGGCCTCCTTTTAAGCTTTGCTCCAGCTGAACAGCACAAGAGCATTAGGACTCATTAATATCACGCTCCTCACTCTTCCAGGGTTTCTCTGGCAAAGGCCAGGGACGATCACTGCTCTTTCCTAAAGAATCAGCAGTCATATTCCAAACAGCAAAAATAAAAAATGTTAAATACATATTCTGTCAAGATACAGACACAGTGTCTCTCTTAAGCACATTCGATTTTCTTTTTGAATAAAAAAATAATCAGAAATAGGAAGAAAAGCAGGATGAATTGTTCTCACTGGGAATGCATCTGACCCAGTCGTGAGCATAGTAGGGAGAGATCAGGGTCTTCCCAGAGTCTGGCGTGACCTCCGGGCTAAGATAAAAAGTTTGCTGTGGAAGTGTCCTACCACTTTGCCAGCGGTAGGTGTCACACCCAACTACAGCAACAGGGCACAGGAGCCAGAAAAAAAGAAGTCAGTCACAGAAAAAGGAACTAAGTATTATAAAATTACATTCACGCATTTTATATGGATTTATGTTGACTAAAGGAAGCTGAAATCCCTGTATTGTGTAAATGCCTTTACATCTGCATACTTCAATGTATGCTCTACAATAAAAGAAGTTCAAAATCAAAAGCTCAAGACATTTTGTAAGTGAAAATGTCTGTGGCTTAAAAGCCACGACAAGAGAGCCGAAGCCGATGCGTTCCTTTCACTTACCGTGGTGGTGGTGGTGACCTCCTCGGTTACAACCTTCAGGGTGTCCACCACGGAGATGTAGCCCAGACGCTTAGCAATCGCCAAGGCAGTGTTGCCATTCTGAAGAGAGAGTGAAAGAGAGAGAGTGAGAGCCGGGAAGGAGGACGGCGATGCTGTGAGCCAATGAGCTCACCCGCGGCTCCACATGAGCCAGCATTTCCTTCGAAAACAGGCACAGCTTAGGAAAATCACTAGTTTTTACCATTACATCTGAATCTTCTTTGTAACTTCTTTAGACTATAGCCCAGGTCACCATGGTAACACAACAAGCTGCAGCTGCTTGCTCTTTCTAATAAGAAGCGCTTGACGGCTTTAACCCTAAAGTTGTCAAACCTCTCTCCGAATCCTGTACTATGCTTAGGAAAGTAACTCTTGAACTGAGGATGAGGCCTCCGAAGAAAACTATTCGAGTACCAAGTACACTCACTCCTCAACAGAGGTCAGACCATCTGTTGCAGGTAAGATGTTACCACGGGGAACCCAGTAACCTATTTAGCTGCAGCTGTGCAGAAGCTCACCGTGCAGCAAAAGGACACAAGCAAGCAACGCAGGCTCCAGCGGCCACTGGGGATGCCGGTTTGCTAAATTGCACCGCTTAGTTTACATTTCAGTGGCTCCACATCCCAAACAGCTTAGTCTGAGCCAGCAGCCTCGGAAACTGTGCTCCCTTAAGAAGGCCGGGCGGGAGGGGCGGACTCCGCGCCCAGCCGAGAGCCAGCTGGAAGCCGAGCTCGTTCCGGCAGCCCGAGCGCAGGGCCCCCTCCCGGAGGGAAGACTGCGTCAGGCCGCGGCGCTCCCTCCCGGGACGAGCGCTCTCAGCGAAATCCCAGGCTGATTTCTGGAAATCCCAGGCTGATTTCTGGAAATCCCAGGCTTTCCCGAGCGCGGAGGCTCATTTAAGGAGGGGACTCAGCTCAGCCAAGCGGCCCCCCTGGAGAGGATGGGGACGGGGGCAAGGAAGGAGCTGCGCGGAGAGGGGCAGCCGGCGCCGCCTTACCGCGGTGGTGGCGTTGGGCTTGGCCCCGTGCGGCAGCAGGACGTTGATGATGTGCGTGTGGCCCTGCTGGGCGGCCTGGTGCAAAGGCGTGTAGCCGTTCTGCAGACGACGGTGGCGGCAGACCGAGCAGAGATTTGCAAAAGGAGGAGGAAAACTAGGTTAGCCTCTATTTTGAATTTCTTAGCCTTATTTACAACCAAACGTCACGGATGCCTGCGTCTTTGGAGCACAGTATCACCAGCAGCCCATTTTCTCAGCAGCAAACCACCCCCCACCACCTTATCGTCTGCTAAACAAAGAGGCTGGCTTATGAAGTAGCAAGATGAACAGACTCCAAATCATAACTAGAGTTATATTTTCACCAATTAGCATCTTAGTTAGCATTAAAAATGTGTATGCTGAGAGAAGATTTATAATGAGAAAGAGCATTGTCACAGTGATTTCTTCCCTAGGAAACAGGAACCGTCAAGTGTCTAACTGAAGCTTCGGAGATCATACAAACCGCTGCTTGTTCATCGTGACTTCCTTCATCATTAACCTCTGGGCTGGCTTTAAGAATTCTAAGTCAATGAAAGTAAATCTAAATCGTATATTCCTTTCAGAGAACACCTCAGTCAGAGAAGTACACACTTAAGAGAAGATTTCATTGGAAGCTGAGTGGCCCACTTTCAATTAAAAAATGTCTTTTTTTTTTTTTAAAGAAAAAATGTCTTTTACAAATAGGCTCTTTTTAACATTTTAGTCTAAACTTTCACTCAGATGAAAGTTCTGTAATCCGTGATTTGTGAGGAATTTTTGCTGAGGTTAGTGGGAAGCCAATCTTGCTCAAAACTCTAGTGGGTGGTGGGTATGGTACAGGTTGGTTGCATATGCACATTAATTAAACAAACTGCACTGGAATCCTTGGAGGCACAGCGAAACATTAAGAGCTATTGTGTATTATTAAGCATCCATTTTATGCCAGATATTGGACCTTATATTTATTGTCTCTTTTAATCTTTACTACCATTCTGAAAATGAGAGTGCTTGGTACACAGTAGGTGTTTTATAAATAATGGGTGCCTAAATGAGGGCATGAACAAATGACTGAATAAATGAATAATTTTCTCCCCATTTCAGAGATGATGAAACTGAAAATAACAAGGTTAAGTAAATTCTTCACAGTCATTCTAGGTTCAGATCCTATGTAGAAGAGCATGATACACAATGACTACCAGATTACTTTTTTATTGTCTACCCGCCTCACCCCCGATAAAATTTCATCTATGTATGTCAAACCCAAGTGTCCTGGGCACAAAGTCCTGAGTAGCCCACTCATACCTTAAACTTGTAAGAGTATATGTCCCCTGTATCTGGTGTCACTGCCTCCTCATGACCAACAGGCACATTTGCTTCTCCTGTCTACATGAAGTGTCTGACTCTGTGCTGTTAAAAAGAAAACCACAGGCCCAAAATGGAGTCACTTATGCTAAGCCACACCACCAAATTGGGGCTTAATACCTAATCTAATTGAAATTTAGTCTTAACCAGGCAGTCAAGAATTTTCTAGTCAATACCAATGAGGTAATACGTTCATTCCCCAAAGGAAGATGAAGTAATCTGCCACATAGACCTTTTCTGTCCCCCATAGGGAGGTTGTCTAAGCCTGAAATAATCTTTTTTCTTTATGACTTCCTTGTCCTGACTTTAAAAATCTTTCCCTTTCGGTAGCCCTTTGGAGCTCCCCTCTACTCACTAGAACGATGCTGCCTAATTCATGAATCATTCAATAAAGCTAATTAGAGCTTTAACATTTACTCAGATGAATTTTGGTTTCTTCACAGATTTGGTGGCAGCAGTGTGATCCAAAGTGAACTTCTGATGGCATTTTGGGACAAAAAGAAACACAGGCATAATACCTGCAAACTCCTATCTGAGTTCACTGTCTTTCTCTCCATTTCTGGGGGCTGTTGGTAAGTTCCTCTCGGTTTGAGCTCCGCTCTTTTTGTGTTGAACTCCAGATCTAACTGGGTTTTCAGTTGGTTCCCAATTTGTTTGGAATCACTAGTTCCACGTTGGGTACTTCTGGTAGTCCCAACCACAATTTCCTATTTGATTGGAAACCCCAGCTTATGGTTCTGTCCCTAGATTCCATGTTGGGAACTGCTGGCTACAGTTCCCCATTTGTTTGGAATCAGTCCACAGACCCCATTTTTTGAGGTCTGCTGGTTCAGTTCTTCACCTCAGTCTCAGGTTCCAAGTTGGGAATTGTTGGTAGTGTACCAGGGCCTTTTACTTGGCCAGGCTGCAATATTTGGTATTTACTGTACTTAATTCTGCAGTGTTAAGGTACACATACTTGTTTGTCCTGCTTTGTGTAGATAAAGGCTAGCTAAAAGAGATGGGATCTTTAACTTCTAAAGAGTCAGGTGCACCACCTTCTGGCACAACTGCCTATTTTATGTCTAAGAACTATAATCGCAGAAGCTATAGATATCTACAAAAATGTCAAAATCTTACTGTGTCCTGAGAGTTTTGCCTGGTAACTATCATGTTGGGGATCCCCAAAATATGACCAGACAGAAGTGTGGGTGGCACTCCATTTGTGGCAAAATATGGCTGGACAGAAATGTGAGTTGAACCCCATATAAAGCTAGGGTCCTACCAAACTGCTGCCAGCCCTCAGGGAAATTACAATGGCCATTATGAGGAACATTCCAATTAGATAAAATCATTTAAGAAGTGAACTTAAAAGCAAGGGATACATATTTTAATTGGTACGCAAAAGCCTCCAAAAGGCTTCAAAATTCCAAAATAGCTCCATTGAAAGTTCTGTTGCAAAGAGCTAAGAAAAAATTAAAGATATAAGAGGTACCTAAAACAAAAGACTATAAGACTGACATAACTGCTACTGCTCCCCTCTTTCCTCCTTTACTTAAGTATTCATTCTAGTAATCCTGTCTGAATTGTCTTTTCCACTCTAAAGAGACCAGGAGACCGTAAGCAAAAGCCCACCATGTTAATGGCCTTACAGACTCCCCCATGTCTATCTTTGAAGGAGGGCCCCCATATGGACCCCTCTCAGAGTTGATGAGACTTTGAGGGATTTTCTGGTAAACTGCTACACTATGCCCTTAAACTGCCAAGGAAAGCTAAACTTAAAATGAATAAAAAACAGGAGCCTGCAGAGGGGATCCAGGGAAAAATGGCAGAAGCCAGGGAAAGGTAAGAATTCTTACCAAACCCAGTTCTACCGAACCTGTCTATAGTGCCCAGGTGAAAGAGGAAAATAAAATTTCAACTTGTCCCTTCCTTTCCAAATACAGATCCATTGGTTATTGATCCTTTCTCTCCCAGGGATAGCCATTGCCTTCTTGCTTGTTTTGCTTGATGCCCTAAGTACCTGGCTTGGCTTTCTGCCTGCCTGGGACATGCAAGTTGTCAGTTCTTTCTTTTGCTTGCCTTTGGATGACTCTAGATCTTGTGAATATAATATCTTTTGCACCCTTTTGGGGGACACCTCTTGAGTCCAAGAGTTTGTTCAATATTACCAGAAATATCCATTGTTTGTCCTGGCTGAAAACTGACAAGATATTTGAAAGGATTTAATAACTTTATAACCGGAGGTTTGGCCAAATTGGAAGCTGATATTCAGAGCCTGACAGATTAAAAAAAAATTTTTTTGGCCATCTTCTCTAAGCTAAATGTAACCAGAGAGAAACATTCAAACATAGGTAGAGGGGTATGTCAGTCCATTAGCATCCAGGTTCCAACCCAGTTCTTTAAGGAATTGAGAACAACTGTCCTTATCTTAAAAGTCTTTGCAAAGCTAGAAGTATAGCTCCCGAGAACTGCAGGAAAAAAAAAAGGAGGTGGGGAGGGGGACTTTAAAAAAAATACAAATTGCTAAAGCAGCACTCTTGCCCAAAAATCTAGTTCAAGGAAAATTTTTAAATGAAAACTGTAAGATCTCTGTTTATGTCTGTCTGTATGCTCATGTATGTCTATACATGTGTTGTAGGTGTGTGGCATTTTTCTACCTTCGAATGGTATTGCTAAAGTTAATTTGTAAAAGAGCTCTATTTAACTGGCTTAAACAAGCAAGTCTTTTACAAATTTAGGATTCAAACTAACCCAAATGCTTTTCAAGTTCACATGATCTGCGATAATGTTTGGTAAATAAAGGCTAGTTTAAGTTTGATGGTTTAATGAAAATAGATATGCCTTTAGAGTTAGTAACATTGAATATAATGCAGACATAAAACTTTTTATTCTACCTGGGCTTATTAGTCAAATAAGTTCATGTTATCTCTTGCAAAATTTGTCAGCCAGAAAAATAACCTAGAACATTAACAGACTTTGTCTAATGTCTCATGAGGTTTTTGTAGGTGGTCTAAACATAATTATTGAAAACAAGTAAATTAAATGGGTGTAAGTGAGAGAAAAGTTTCTAGATGAACTTTTTCAGTACTTACCCCAAATCTTTCTGGTATCCTGAAACCTTAAAGTTTTGCTAAGTTGAATTAAATGATGCATAGTCATTGAATATCCAGACCATTTCCAAATAGGATAAAATATTGAAACATTTATTACTGGGCATAGGTTTATCCACTCTTTGCTTCCTTTCACAAAGGAATTAAAGGTATTTGGGTCTATTAGCAAACATGTTTTGTGCCATTGTGAGAAGCATATTTCCAGAAATTATAAAAAGTATTTATAAGTCTGCCAGTCAACAGAATGCTGACATAGAAGACAGTTTATAATGCTTACTTCTTAGTTTTCACTAGAAATTAAATGTTACTAAGAGTTAAATATTCTTATATGTGCAGTTAGTTAAGCCTACTAGAAATAATAAGGAAAAGGAATTTTACATGTGGTCAGGACTAGATAAGTAGAATGAATTTAGTTAAGTAAATAAGTTTGAATATCAAAAGTTGGCTGGTGCAAAATTGGAATTTGGTTTTTTCTCTGTTAGAAGGTCAACATTTTTTGTTTTCTATAAGTCTGTTCTTGAAAATAGGAGATTACGAAAGGTTTATCTTTAAGTAATCTGCCTAGAAAAAACAAAGATATTATGTCTTGTCAAAATAATCACCTATGTTCTGTGCTGTCTTTATCAGGTCATTGATTACTTAAATAAACCTAGTCCTGTAGATATTAAAAGAGCTAAGTTTTGCTCAGAACTATGTAACCTTCAATGTCTACCTAGGAAATCTTTGTTATTTTGATTAAATAGGTAACTAAGTATTGTTTCACAATGACCTATGACCCTATTTGATCAAGTGTTATAAAATCTTTTGATATTTTTGACAAACCTCCCCAAAATCAAATTCTAAATGAAGTCTTTTTGACCTTAAACTAACATGGAAATTTTCCAGAGGGCCCCTGGAACATTTCAAAAGATTTGTTCTCTCTCCTTATAAAAAGGGAGATGCTTATTTGGTATTAATTATGCTTATTTGGTATGTTAAATTACATGGGAAGCATGTAAGAAGTAACACAAAGCCTTCTTTATGTTGTGTTTATACAGGTATATGTTATAAGTATTTCATAAATTGTGTGAAATTCCTGGAAATCTGATATGTCCTAATTCCAGTTATTATCTAAAAATGTTGTGTCACAGAAATAACTAAATATCATTGTTAATTCCATCAGGTCTTTAATAATGGACATTTTTTAAGTCTTCTGTCATTTGCAGAGAGCTATTGTTTTACTCTGACACTTTGCAAAAGTCTTCCGGCAAAAGTATTTCATCTTCAGAAAAATTCAAGAAAATAACTTTTTGACAAGTGCAGGCTTCTGATAACTTTAAGATCATAAAAGTGAATTGGTAAGAACAAAGCCTGCCTTTGAATATTCTTGGAAGGGACTATACCAAGTCCCCTTTACTATTCAGATGACAGCTAAACTTCAACAATTCAAGCCTTGGGTACATATTTCACAGTTAACGAAGACGCCAGCTGACATCTGGTCCCATCCAAATGCTGGAGACCTCCAAATTAAACTGACTAGGAAGAGAAGTAGCTGACATCAAGGTAGACTGCTTCTTCCCAAGACACCAGATCATGACTTCATGCTTTAACTAAACGTGAAACCCTCTCTTCTCCTTCTTTCCTTTACTCCAGTGTTGGCCTGGAAAGATAACACCGCCATTCATATCTCCCAGGCTATTGCTAAGAGAAGTAACCTTTCAGACTGCTGGATTTGTCATCAAAAACTCGGATCTGTCCATGAGGCTAGAGACCCCTGGTATGTTTCCCTGTCTCTTATTAATACCCCACATTTGGGGAACTTTGTGTCCAGGTTCTATGCAAAGAAAGGTATACAAGACAAGAATAACCAGAATGCAACTGCCTACATGGTCCACAGACCCTTAATACCAGGAGGCATTCATGATTCCAAATTAACTCTCTTTGACAGATCCCTACATTCCTGATTAGGAGTAAATGTTAATGAGGAACCTCTCTTTAACTTTTGAAGATATTCCAGATTCTGTTGCTAAGATAAGAGCTGCCCAACAAAGATCCTTAGACTCTGTGGCCAAAGTTATTCTTGATAATAGGATAGCCCTTGTTTATGTTTGAGCTGAGCAAGAGTGTGTGTTGCAGCCAACACCCCCTGCTGCACTTGGATGAACACTTCTGGGGAAGTTGAAACAATTACATAAGATCACTGAGCAAGCCACTTGGCTTTAAAAAGGTGACTCCTTCAATGGGGTCTTTCCTTGACTTACTTGATTTCGATTGATTTCGGTCTTGGGCACCATGGCTCAGAAGTGCACTCCAAACATTGGGAATTATCCTGCTTATAATAATTATAATAATCTCCCTGGTGCATCGTGTTCTTGCAAAAGCTTTAAATACATGTTCACAGCCACTAACCACAAAGCAAATGATCTCCCTAAGACTGGAACATCAGGAAAGGAACGAAGAGAATAACAAATTTAAAGATTGTGAACCTGAAGCTATAATCTGTGAATATCACAGGGGTAGAAAAAACATCATAACCTATGGATACCACCAAAGGGATGATAAAAACCATGAGAACTTCGGAGAGGTAGCTGGGAGTGATGCTAATGCCTTAAAGTTTGATCACTTCTCTCAGTTAAGCTGAAAGTCTGATCCAAAGGGGGGAATTGTTAAAAAGAAAAGCCATAGGCCCAAAATGGAGTCACTTGTGCTAGGCCACACCACGAAACCGGGGCTTAATACCTAACCTAACTGAAGCTTCAACCTCCCCAGAAATGTAGTCTTAATTGGTCAGTCAGGAATTTTCTGGTCAGCACCAAGAATGTAATCTGTCACGTGGGCCCTCACCATCCCCAAAAGGAAGATGAGGTAATCTGCCACTTAGACCCCTTCTGTCCCCCATAGGTAGGATACCTAGGTCTGAAATAATCTTTTCTTTATGACTTCCTTGTTCTGCCTTTAAAAACCTTTCCCTTTTTGCAGTCCTTTGGAACTCCTCTCTACTTGCTAGATAGATGCTGCTGATTCATGAATCATTCAATAAAGCCAATTAGATCTTTAAAATTTACTTGCTTGAATTTTTTTTAAACAATGCGCAGGGTGCCACATGATTCCTTCTGTGCTTTCACTCTGGACTTTCCATCCATGGGGATGTACCATATGTGTGACAGTCTATTTGTCTGACTACCCCCAGGCTGAAATGTCATCAGCTCTGCCTTGTCTGTTATATATCCCTACAATGGAATGACCCCAGGAAACCTGGAAATATAAATCAATTACAAGGACTCTGAGAAACTTATAGCTACTGCAAGGACTCTGCTCTCAAATCAAGTAATCCATGGATATTTCAGTAGCATAAAGTAAGTAATATTTCTTTTCCTAAAAAAATTCCTCCTTTCCATTGTGTTTATAAAGATTGTAACAAAGTTTTATAAACTTTCCCAAATTTTTATACCAAGTGATGAATGTTTGAAGAGTAAACGAAATACATATGTTTATATTTTCATAGCAACAAAACAATTTTTTAGTAACTATGGTTACATATGGGATGTGAGGAAGAAAACATGATTCCTCCTCCAAAAATGTCATTTTATGTGAAAAAATTCTGAAGTATTTATTAAAAGAATGTCCTTTGAGGGCTTCCCTGGTGGCGCAGTGGTTGAGACTCTGCCTGCTAATTCAGGGGACACGGGTTCGAGCCCTGGTGTGGGAAGATCCCACATGCTGTGGAGCAACTGGGTCTGTGAGCCACAACTACTGAGCCTACGCGTCTGGAGCCTGTGCTCCGCAACAAGAGAGGCCGCAATAGTGAGAGGCCCATGCACCGCGATGAAGAGTGGCCCCTGCTTGCCACAACTAGAGACAGCCCTCGCACAGAAACGAAGACCCAACACAGCCAAAAATAAATTAAAAAAAAAAAAAAAAAAAGACATTTGGGTTGTTTAAAAAAAAAAAAAAAAGAATGTCCTTTGAGGTATGTATCTGTCCACTCCCCTGAAGATGTATGAAAAGATATATTTACTTCCAAAAGCAGGTAAAATCTACATAGTTCACTTTTTTTAAATCTGAAAAGTTAAAATGAGATTTTTCTCTCAACCAAATGTCCATTTGAATGCAGATGAAACCCAGGGGAGGTAAATGATGTTATATAGACAACATGTCTGGCTTCTAAATATCCTAACCAATTCAACAAACACTTAACAAAAAAATATGGTAAACGTTTTCAAGTTCTGACAAAATCTCATTGCATTGCTGCATTTATGCCTTTCAGGAGAATACCTGGATTCCAACAAGAAAGTCTTTCCAGTAATACTTATATGTGAACTGACTCAGCAAAAAGGTATCACACGCTAAAGCCTGATAATTCATATGGAGGCTTTTAAATAAGTCTCAAAGTACAATTTCATGAAAACTCAAGAACTGCTCAGAAACTAGGCAATAGCTATTCTTGTTAGAGTCAGATTAGAAGTTTTGAATCTCAAATGTTATTAGTATTATTAATAATTTAAAAAATAACATTATTTTTAATTCAGTTACGAATACGCTTATGTATAGGCATGCTTTTGTTTCTACTTCAAAGAGGATATAAAAAAATGAGTTCCAAAACTTATGTTTCTAATTAGTAGCATCTTTTTTTTTTAACATCTTTATGGAGTATAATTGCTTTACAATATTGTGTTAGTTTCTGCTGTATAACAAAGTGAATCAGCTATACATATACATATACATACATATCCCCATATCCCCTCCCTCTTGCGTCTCTCTCCCACCCTCCCTATCCCACCCCTCTAGGTGGACACAAAGCACCGAACTGATCTCCCTGTGCTATGCGGCTGCTTCCCACTAGCTATCTATTTTACATTTGGTAGTGTATATATGTCCATGCCACTCTCTCACTTCTTCCCAGCTTACCCTTCCCCCTCCCCGTGTCCTCAAGTCCATTCTCTATGTCTGCGTCTTTATTCCTGTCCTGCCCCTAGGTTCATCAGAACCACTTTTTTTAGATTCCATATATATGTGTTAGCATACGGTATTTGTTTTTCTCTTTCCGACTTACTTCACTCTGTATGACAGACTCTAGGTCCATCCACCTCACTACAAATAACTCAATTTCATTTCTTTTTATGGCTGAGTAATATCCCATTGTATATATGTGCCACATCTTCTTTATCCATTCATCTGTCGATGGACACTTAGGTTGCTTCCATGTCCTGGCTATTGTAAATACTGCTGCAATGAACATTGTGGTACCTGTCTCTTTTTGAATTATGGTTTTCTCAGGGTATGTACCCAGTAGTGGGATTGCTGGGTCATATGGTAGTTCTATTTTTAGTTTTTTAAGGAACCTCCATACTCTTCTGCATAGCGGCTCTATCAACTTACATTCCCACCAACAGTGCAAGAGGGTTCCCTTCTCTCCACACCCTCTCCAGCATTCATTGCTTGTAGGTGTTTTGATGATGGCCATTCTTACCGGTATGAGGTGATACCTCATTGTGGTTTTGATTTGCATTTCTCTAATGATTAGTGATGTTGAGCATCCTTTCATGTGTTTGTTGGCAATCTGTATATGTTCTTTGGACAAATCTCTATTTAGGTCTTCTGCCCATTTTTGGATTGGGTTGTTTATTTTTTTGATATTGAGCTGAATGAGCTGCTTGTATATTTTGGAGATTAACCCTTTGTCAGTTGCTTCATTTGCAAATATTTTCTCCCTTTCTGAGGGTTGTCTTTTTGTCTGGTTTATGGTTTCCTTTGCTGTTCAAAAGCTTTTAAGTTTCATTAGGTCCCATTTGTTTACTTTTGCTTTTATTTCCATTTCCCTAGAAGGTGGGTGAAAAAGGATCTTGCTGTGATTTATGTCATGGAGTGTTTAATCCATGACATTTAATCCATTTACATTTTTTTAAACACCTTTATTGGAGTATAATTGCTTTACAATGGTGTGTTAGTTTCTGCTTTATAACAAAGTGAATCAGTTATACATATACATATGTTCCCATATCTCTTCCCTCTTGCGTCCCCCTCCCTCCCACCCTCCCTATCCCACCCCTCTAGGTGGGCACAAACCACCGAGCTGATCTCCCTGTGCTATGTGGCTGCTTCCCACTAGCTATCTATTTTACGTTTGGTAGTGTATATATGTCCATGCAACTCTCTCACTTTGTCACAGCTTACCCTTCCCCCTCCCCATATTCTCAAGTCCATTCTCTAGTAGGTCTGTGTCTTTATTCCCGTCTTGCCCTTAGGTTCTTCATGACCATTTTTTTTTTTCTTAGATTCCATATATATGTGTTAGCATACGGTATTTGTTTTTCTCTTTCTGACTTACTTCACTCTGTCTGACAGACTCTAGGTCCATCCACCTCACTACAAATAACTAAATTTTGTTTCTTTTTATGGCTGAGTAATATTCCATTGTATATATGTGCCACATCTTCTTTATCCATTCATCTGTCGATGGACACTTAGGTTGCTTCCATGTCCTGGCTATTGTAAATAGGGCTGCAATGAACATTTTGGTACATGACTCCTTTTGAATTATGGTTTTCTCAGGGTATATGCCCAGTAGTGGGATTGCTGGGTCATATGGTAATTCTATTTGTAGTTTTTGAAGGAACCTCCATACTGTTCTCCATAATAGCTGTATCAATTTACATTCCCACCAACAGTGCAAGAGGGTTCCCTTTTCTCCACACCCTCTCCAGCATTTATTGTTTCTAGATTTTTTGATGATGGCCATTCTGACCAGTGTGACATGATATCTCATTGTAGTTTTCATTTGCATTTCTCTAATGGTTAATGATGTTGAGCATTCTTTCATGTGTTTGTTGGCAATCTGTATATCTTCTTTGGAGAAATGTCTATTTAGGTCTTCTGCCCATTTTTGGATTGGGTTGTTTGTTTTTTTGTGATTGAGCTGCATGAGCTCCTTGTAAATCTTGGAGATTAATCCTCTGTCAGTTGCTTCATTTGCAAATATTTTCTCCCATTCTGAGGGTTGTCTTTTGGTCTTCTTTCTGGTTTCCTTTGCGGTGCAAAAGCTTTTAAGTTTCATTAGGTCCTATTTGTTTATTTTTGTTTTTATTTCCACTTCTCTAGGAGGTGGGTCAAAAAGGATCTTGCTGTGATTTATGTCATAGAGTGTTCTGCCTATGTTTTCCTCTAAGAGTTTGATAGTGTCTGACCTTACATTTAGGTCTTTAATCCATTGTGAGTTTATTTTTGTGTATGGTGTTAGGGAGTGTTCTAATTTCATACTTTTACATGTAGCTGTCCAGTTTTCCCAGCACCACTTATTGAAGAGGCTGTCTTTTCTCCACTGTATATTCTTGCCTCCTTTATCCAAGATAAGGTGACCATATGTGCATGGGTTTATCTCTGGGCTTTCTATCCTGTTCCATTGATCTATATTTCTGTGCCAGTACCATACTGTCTTGATTACTGTAGCTTTGTAGTATAGTCTGAAGTCAGGGAGCCTGATTCCTCCAGCTCAGTTTTTCTTTCTCAAGATTGCTTTGGCTATTCGGGGTCTTTTGTGTCTCCATACAAATTGTGAAAATTTTTGTTCTAGTTCTGTGAAAAATGCCAGTGGTAGTTTGATAGGGATTGCATTGAATCTGTAGATGGCTTTTGGCAATATAGTCATTTTCACAATATTGATTCTTCCAATCCAAGAACATGGTATATCTCTCCATCTATTTGTATCATCTTTAATTTCTTTCATTAGTGTCTTATAATTTTCTGCATACAGGTCTTTTGTATCCTTAGGTAGGTTTATTCCTAGATATTTTATTCTTTTTGTGGCAATGGTAAATGGGAGTGTTTCTTAATTTCACTTTCAGATTTTTCATCATTAATGTATAGGAATGTCAGAGATTTCTGTGTGTTAACTTTGTATCCTGCTACTTTACCAAGTTCATTGATTAGCTCTACTAGTTTCTGGTAGCATCTTTAGGATTCTCTGTGTATAGTATCACATCATCTGCAAACAGTGACAGCTTAACTTCTTCTTTTCCGATTTGGATTCCTTTTATTTCTTTTTCTTCTCGGATTGCTGTGGCTAAAGCTTCCAAAACTATGTTGAATGACAGTGGTGAGAATGGGCAACCTTGTCTTGTTCCTGATCTGAGTGGAAATGGTTTCAGTTTTTCACCATTGAGAATGATGTTGGCTGTGGGTTTGTCATATATGGCCTTTATTATGTTGAGGAAAGTTCCTTCTATGCCTACTTTCTGCAGGGTTTTTATCATAAATGGGTGTTGAATTTTGTCGAAAGCTTTCTCTGCATCTATTGAGATGATCATATGGTTTTTCTCCTTCAATTTGTTAATATGGTGTATCACGTTGATTTATTTGCATATATTGAAGAATCCTTGCATTCCTGGAATAAACCCCACTTGATCATGGTGTATGATCCTTTCAATGTGCTGTTGGATTCTGTTTGCTAGTATTTTGTTGAGGATTTTTGCATCTATGTTCATCAGTGATATTGCCCTGTAGTTTTCTTTCTTTGTGACATCTTTGTCTGGTTTTGGTATTAGGGTGATGGTGGCCTCATAGAATGAGTTTGGGAGTGTTCCTCCCTCTGCTATATTTTGGAAGAGTTTGAGAAGGATAGGTGTTAGCTCTTCTCTAAGTGTTTGATAGAATTCACCTGTGAAGCCATCTGGTCCTGGGCTTTTGTTTGTTGGAAGATTTTTAATCACAGTTTCAATTTCAGTGCTTGTGATTGGTCTGTTCATATTTTCTATTTCTTCCTGGTTCAGTCTTGGCAGGTTGTGCATTACTAAGAATTTGTCCATTTCTTCCAGGTTGTCCATTTTATTGGCATAGAGTTGCTTGTAGTAATCTCTCATGATCCTTTGTATTTCTGCAGTGTCAGTTGTTACTTCTCCTTTTTCATTTCTAATTCTATTGACTTGAGTCTTCTCCCTTTTGTTCTTGATGAGTCTGGCTAATGGTTTATCAACTTTGTTTATCTTCTCAAAGAACCAGCTTTTAGTTTTATTGATCTTTGCTATCTTTTCCTTCATTTCTTTTTCATTTATTTCTGATCTTATCTTTATGATTTCTTTCCTTCTGCTAACTTTGGGGTTTTTTTGTTCTTCTTTCACTAATTGCTTTAGGTGCAAGGTTAGGTTGTTTATTTGAGATGTTTCCTGTTTCTTAAGGTAGGATTCTATTGCTATAAACTTCCCTCTTAGAACTGCTTTTGCTGCATCTCATAGGTTTTGGGTCGTCGTGTTTTCATTATCATTTGTTTCTCGGTATTTTTTGATTTCCTCTTTGATTTCTTCAGTGATCTCTTGGTTATTAAGTAGTGTATTGTTTAGCCTCCCTGTGTTTGTATTTTTTACAGATCTTTTCCTGTAATTGATATCTAGTCTCATAGCATTGTGGTCAGACAAGATACTTGATATTATTTCAATTTTCTTAAATTTACCAAGGCTTGATTTGTGACCCAAGATATGATCTATCCCGGAGAATATTCCATGAGCACTTGAGAAAAATGTGTATTCTGTTGTTTTTGGATGGAATGTCCTATAAATATCAATTAAGTCCATCTTGTTTAATGTATCATTTAAAGGTTGTGTTTCCTTACTTATTTTCATTTTCGATGATCTGTCCATTGGTGAAAGTGGGGTGTTAAAGTCCCCTACTATGATTGTGTTACTGTCGATTTCCCATTTTATGGCTGTTAGTATTTGCCTTATGTATTGCGGTGCTCCTATGTTGGGTGCATAAATATTTACAATTTTTATATCTTCTTCTTGGATCAATTGCTTGATCATTATGTAGTGTCCTTCTTTGTCTCTTGTAATAGTCTTTATTTTAAAGTCTATTTTGTCTGATATGAGAATGGCTACTCCAGCTTTCTTTTGATTTCCATTTGCATGGAATATCTTTTTCCATCCCCTCACTTTCAGTCTGTATGTGTCCCTAGGTCTGGAGTGGGTCTCCTGTAGACAGCATATATACGGGTCTTGTTTTTGTATCCATTCAGCCACTCTGTGTCTTTTGGTGGGAGCATTTAATCCATTTATATTTAAGGTAATTATCGATATGTATGTTCCTATTCCCATTTTCTGAACTGTTTTGGGTTTGTTATTGTAGATCTTTTCCTTCTCTTGTGTTTCCTGCCTAAAGAAGTTCCTTTAACATTTGTTATAAAGCTGGTTTGGTGGTGCTGAACTCTCTCAGCTTTTGCTTGTGTGTAAAGGTTTTAATTTCTCCATCAAATCTGAATGAAATCCTTGCTGGGTAGAGTAATCTTGGTTGTAGGTTTTTCTCCTTCATCACTTTAAATATGTCCTGCCACTCCCTTCTGGCTTGCAGAGTTTCTGCTGAAAGATCAGCTATTAACCTTATGGGGATTCCCTTGTGTGTTATTTGTTGTTTTTCCCTTGCTGCTTTTAATATGTTTTCTTTGTATTTAATTTTTGATAGTTTGATTAATATGTGTCTTGGCATGTTTCTCCTTGGATTTATCGTGTATGGGACTCTCTGTGCTTCCTGGACTTGATTAACTATTTCCTTTCCCATATTAGGGAAGTTTTCAACTATAATCTCTTCAAATATTTTCTCAGTCCCTTTCTTTTTCTCTTCTTCTTCTGGGACCCCTTTAATTCGAATGTTGGTGCGTTTAATGTTGTCCCAGCAGTCTCTGAGACTGTCCTCAATTCTTTTCATTCTTTTTTCTTTATTCTGCTCTGCAGTAGTTATTTCCACTATTTTATCTTCCAGGTCACATATCTGTTCTTCTGCCTCAGTTATTCTGCTATTGATCCCTTCTAGAGTATTTTTAATTTCATTTATTGTGTTGTTCATCATTGTTTGTTTGCTCTTTAGTTCTTCTAGGTCCTTGTTAAATGTTTCTTGCATTTTCTCTATTCTATTTCCAAGACTTTGGATCATCTTTACTATCATTATTCTGAACTCTTTTTCAGGTAGACTGCCTATTTCCTCTTCATTTGTTAGGTCTGGTGGGTTTTTACCTTGCTCCTTCATCTGCTGTGTGTTTTTCTGTCTTCTCATTTTGCTTATCTTACTGTGTTTGGGGGTCTCCTTTACACAGGCTGCAGGTTCGTAGTTCCCGTTGTTTTTGGTGTCTGTCCCCAGTGGCTAAGGTTGCTTCAGTGGGTTGTGTAGGCTTCCTGGTGGAGGGGACTAGTGCCTGTGTTCTGGTGGATGAGGCTGGATCTTGTCTTTCTGGTGGGCAGGTCCACATCTGGTGGTGTGTTTTGGGGTGTCTGTGGCCTTATTATGATTTTAGGCAGCCTCTGTGCTAATGGATGGGGTTGTGTTCCTGTCTTGCTAGTTGTTTGGCATAGGGTGTCCAGCACTGTAGCTTGCTGGTTGTTGAATGAAGCTGGGTCTTGGTGTTGAGATGGAGATCTCTGGGAGATTTTCACCATTTGATATTACGTGGAGCTGGGAGTTCTCTTGTGGACCAGTGTCCTGAAGTTGGCTCTCCCACCTCAGGGGCACAGCACTGACTCCTGGCTGGAGCACCAAGAGCCTTTCATCCACACGGCTCAGAATAAAAGTTAGAAAAAATAGAAAGAAAGAAGGAAAGAAAGAGGATAAAATAAAATAAAATAATGTAAGATAAAATAAAATAAAGTTATTAAAATAAAAAATAAATAATAATTATTATGAAAAAAATTTTTAAGTAAAAAAGAAAAAGAAAAAAGAATGGATGGACAGAATCCTAGGACAAATGGTGAAAGCAAAGCTATACAGACAAAATCTCACACAGAAGCATACACATACAAACTCACAAAAAGAGAAAAAGGGGAAAAAATAATATATCTTGCTCCCAAAGTCCACCTCCTCAATTTGGGATGATTCGTTGTCTATTCAGGTGTTCCACAGATGCAGGGTACATCAAGTTGATTGTGGAGATTTAATCCACTGCTCCTGAGGCTGCTGGGAGAGATTTCCCTTTCCCTTCTTTGTTGGCACAGCTCCCAGGTTTCAGCTTTGGATTTGGCCCTGTCTCTGCGTGTAGGTCACCTGAGGGCGCCTGTTCTTCGCTCAGATAGGACGGGGTTAAAGGAGCAGCTGCTTCGGGGGCTCTGGCTCACTCAGGCCGGGGGGAGGGAGGGGTACGGATGCAGGGTGAGCCTGCAGCGGCAGAGGCTGGCGTGACATTGCACCAGCCTGAGGCACGCCGTGTGTTCTCCCGGGGAAGTTGTCCCTGGATCACGGGACCCTGGCAGTGGCGGGCTGCACAGGCTCCTGGGAGGGGTGGTGTGGAGAGTGACCTGTGCTCGCACACAGGCTTCTTGGTGGCGGCAGCAGCAGCCTTAGCGTCTCATGCCCATCTCTGGGGTCTGCTCTGATAGCCGCGGCTCGTGCCCGTCTCTGGACCTCCTTTAAGCAGCGCTCTTAATCCCCTCTCCTTGCGCACCAGGAAACAAAGAGGGAAGAAAAAGTCTCTTGCTTCTTTGGCAGCTCCACACTTTTTCCCAGACTCCCTCCTGGCTAGCCGTGGCGCACTAGCCCCTTCAGGCTGTGTTTACGCAGCCAACCCCAGTCCTCTCCCTGGGATCCAACAGAAGCCCGAGCCTCAGCTCCCAGTCCCCGCCCACCCCGGCAGGTGAGCAGACAAGCCTCTGGGGCTGGTGAGTGCTGGTCGGCACCAATCCTCTGTGTGGGTATCTCTCCGCTTTGCCCTCCGCACCCCTGTTGCTGCGCTCTCCTCCGTGGCTCTGAAGCTCCCCCCTCTGCCACCCGCCGTCTCCTCCTGTGAAGGGGCTTCCTAGTGTGTGGAAACCTTTCCTCCTTCACAGCTCCCTCCCACTGGTGCAGGTCCCGTCCCTATTCTTTTGTCTCTGTTTTTTCTTGTTTCTTTTGCCCTACCCAGGTACGTGGGGAGTTTCTTGCCTTTTGGGAGGTCTGAAGTCTTCTGCCAGCATTCAGTAGGTGTTCTGTAGGAGTTGTTCCACATGTAGATGTATTTCTGATGTATCTGTGGGGAGGAAGGTGATCTCCATGTCTTACTCTTCCGGCACCTTCTCCTCGAGCCCCAATCCATTTACATTTAAGGTAATTATCAATTTGTATGTTCTTATTACCATTTTCTTAATTGTTTTGGGTTTGTTATTGTAGATCTTTTCCTTCTCTTGTGTTTCCTCCCTAGAGAAGTTCCTTTAGCATTTGTTGTAAAGCTGGTTTGGTGGTGCTGAATTCTCTTAACTTTTGCTTGTCCCTAAAGGTTTTAATTTCTCCGTTGAATCTAAATGAGATCCTTTTTGAGTAGATCAATCTTGGTTGTAGGTTTTTCCCTTTCATCACTTTAAATATGTCCTGCCACTCCCTTCTGGCTTGCAGAGTTTCTGCTGAAAGATCAGCTGTTAACCTTATGGGGATTCCCTTGTGTGTTATTTGTTGTTTTTCCCTTGCTGCTTTTAATATGTTTTCTTTGTATTTAATTTTTGATAGTTTGATTAATATGTGTCTTGGCGTGTTTCTCCTTGGATTTATCCTGTATGGGACTCTCTGCGCTTCCTGCACTTGATTGACTATTTCCTCTCCCATGTTAGGGAAGTTTGTGACTATAATGTCTTCAAATATTTTCTCAAACCCTTTCTTTTTCTCTTCTTCTTCTGGGACCCCTGTAATTTGAATGTTGGTGCGTTTAATGTTGTCCCAGAGGTCTCTGAGACTGTCCTCAATTCTTTTCATTCTTTTTTCTTTATTCTGCTCTGCAGTAGTTATTTCCACTATTTTATCTTCCAGGTGACTTATCTGTTCTTCTGCCTCAGTTATTCTGCTATTGATTCCTTCTAGAGTATTTTTAATTTCATTTATTGTGTTGTTCATCATTGTTTGTTTGCTCTTTAGTTCTTCTAGGTCCTTGTTAAATGTTTCCTGTATTTTCTCCATTCTATTTCCAAGATTTTGGAACATCTTTACTATCATTACTCTGAATTCTTTTTCAGGCAGACTGCCAATTTCCTCTTCATTTCTTTGGTCTGGTGGGTTTTTACCTTGCTCCTTCATCTGCTGCATATTTCTCTGTCTTCTCATTTTGTTTAACTTACTGTGTTTGGGGTCTCCTTTTCGCAGGCTGCTGGTTCCTGGTTCCCGTTATTTGTGGTGTCTGCCCCCAGTGGGTGAGGTTGGTTCAGTGGCTTGTGTAGGCTTCCTGGTGGAGGGGACTGGTGCCTGTGGTCTGGTGGTGGGGCTGGATCTTGTCCTTCTGGTGGGCAGGGCCGTGTCTGGTGGAATACCTGTATATCTTTTTTTCTTTTCCTTTGTGCTTGTCTAGTTTCACTTGAAGTGCACCCCACTCTTCAGACCAGAGTTCCTAGTGTGAAACGGCTGCGCCCAACACCTCAGCTTGGCAGGCCGTGTGCCTGAGTGCTATGGTCCACACGGGCAGCTCTCCCTCTGTCTCTGTCTCTTGTCTCTCTCTCTCTCACTCTCACTTTCTTTCTCTCTTTTTCTGTGTCAATTGTGTAGTCTGTCAGAGTCTTATCCCCCTGGGAAGCCTCACCAGCAGCTCTGCCCTGCCCTGGAGCCTTTTTATTCCCTTTGTGCTTATTCTAGTTTTACGTGCTCATAGGGTACCGCATGCAGAGGCCTCGAACCCAGCACTTCAGACCAGAGTTCCTCGTGGAAATTGGGACACCACAACACCTCAGCTCAAGATGGTGGTGGTTAATTAGTAGCATATTGAATGATGACTTTGAAAACTCCCGAATATGCTCACACTAATTTACTTGAGCCTATTCACAACAGCTGCAATTAGTGATTTCTGATACATAAAGTAAAAAAAATGCAATTACAGACTTCTTTGGACCAAGAAAATTGTAGCTGCAGGTTATATTATGCATAGTAGCAGTAGTTATTTTACGCATTTCTCTTCCTTGAAATAATGTGAATGTACCAAAGTGTGGTTTTATGTTCCCATCATGCTTTGCAGGATAGGACCCTTCAGATGGCACTGGGAAGGACAGTCAGCTCTGCATTATCTCTGAAAACTTCCAAGCCAGGCCTTACACAGTATTGCCTCGCTGAGCACAGCCACGTGGTAGTCCAAATGTGACAGAATTCATTAAAAATGAAAGGCACACAGTCCGGGCTGCCTGTCTGTATTTCCTCACCAGAGACTGAGGGCTAGGGGAGGGCCACGGCCCTGAAACAATGTAAAGGAAATCGGCCAGAACATCAAGATATTCTAGCCAGCATCTATTGTATCCTGTAGTAAATTGTTAAATCGATGTCGCCTACATGGCTGTCAAAGGTTATTAGAATGAAAAGTCCCAAACAACTGTACAAAACTACATCACTTATTCAAAATCACTTAAGAAGAACTAAAAAGAAAATATGTTTGTAACTATGGTGAGCTACTGAAGTGTCCATATGGCCGAACCATTTGCTTATAGCAAATAAAAATGAGTACATGTATTTTACCTTGGTTTTTGCATTGACATTTGCTCCCTGCTTCAGAAGAAAGTTGACCATTTTCACGTTTCCATAGTGACAGGCCACAATTAAAGGAGTGTAACCAAGCTATAAATAATAATAAACAAATAAATTACTACTCTAGTAGTTAATACTCAAGGGGAGAGGGGGGGCATGGAGGCAAGCAAGTACAGGAAGAAAAGTGCAAGTCATCGTGACTAGCTGAAGTAATGAGGGAGAGAGGGTAAACCTAAGTCTGCAAAGTTGGAATCTTTTTGTAAAGATTCCTAATATCTGCTATCCATTTGGACTTGCTTTCAGCAAAAATGGAGAACCATTATAGACTTGTGAGCAGGAGAGTCATAACTAATTCAGAATGGGCTTTGAGGAGTGGGAACTTGGACTTGTGGTGACGTGAATGGGGGCTACTGGGAATAATCCAAGTCAGAACCTGTCACAATATTACAGTGATTCGCTTTACCTTTGTGTGGGCATCCTGGTCAGCCCCATGCTTGGTGAGAATATCAGCAACATTCACTTTATCTTCCTGGGCTGCAAGGTGTAAGGATGTGAGTCCACTCTATAGAGAGAAGGGAAGCAAAGGGGTACAACTGAAGAAGAAAATACATTGTATCATCTATAATACTATGTCTTGAAAAATCCTAAAAACTTCATAGCCTCTCCCTAGAAACTGCATCTTCTGATATCTAAAACAAACCCTCCAAGTTAATATGACTTTCCATCTAAGACATACTCTCTAAGTTACTCAACACTTTCCTCAAATTACATTTTCTATACTGTGTGCTTATATTATGATGCGAGCCTTTAAAATAACTCAGCTAATGAGCTTCCAAACAACATTCATTTCAAACCCATCTGTGCCTCCTCTTGAATCAATTTATTTCCTTAAATAATGGACCAACCGGTTACTACTTCTACATTATAACCACAGCAATAATCTATATTTTCATCAATAAAACATCACATCAATGAAAAAAATGTCCAGAGTTACAGGAAATGAGTTCAGAATAATTTTCTCCAGCATCCAAAGATAGTATATTATTTTGGGGGTTCCTCTAAGTGCTAAATAGTGACCCCATCATTTATATATTGCCCCATAAATTTGGCCAGTTTTATGTAAATGTCCTGGCACATATACATCACGTAATTATTTTAATTATTTGAACATGCAATTAAAGTACAGTTAAGAATTAATAAAAGATGAAAGAATAGAGAAAGGAGGAGGGAAAAGTGGTTTATTCAGTCAATGCCACAGTCTGGCAGCCTCACTACGTATGCAAATATCTCCCGTCAAGCAAAATTGAAATTTAAAGAGTATCTTTAAAACCTAAATCATTTGTATGTTTAACAGGTGTTTTTTGAGTACCTTTCATATGCCAGGAAGTGTTCTAGGCACTCGAATAAATCAGTGAATAAAAGCTTCTGCCTTTTTAGAGCTTATATTCCAGCTAACAGTATATTCATGCCGTATGTTTCTCTCCTGCTATATTCTTCAAATACCTAGTATATTTACCCTCTTCCTTTACATCCTGCATCTGTATACTGAGGTATCTTACTTGTCCTCTGAGTTGGCACCCCCTCTCCCCCAATTCACATCCAATTAAAGCTGACCAGCCCTCCTAACCATGGCTCTGCAGGCCTGCTTTACTTCTATAAGCTGACAAGTTCTCTGACCTTTAAAAAATCGGAGTGATATTTACAGAGAAAGAAAAAATTCTCCAACTAGAGAAAGGGCTTTATATTTAAGAGTCCAAGGCTTTTTGATTCTTAGAGTTCTGGCTGAGCTCAGCTTTTGTTTTTCATTTTTTTTTTTTTTTTTTTGGCTGTGCCGTGCAGCTTGTGGGATCTTAGTTCCCCAACGAGGGATCGAACCCAGGCCCTTGGCAGTGAAAGCTCTGAGTCCTAACCATTGGACCACCAAGGAATTCTGGAGCTCAACTTTGAGTTTCATAAACCATGAGGATGAGTTGGAATATGCACCCTTTTGCATTAAAATGTTATCACTTCTAAACAAATAGTATACAGTCCTAAAGTATTAACAGTATGAATATTAGGACAAAACAGAAGATTATTCTTCATGTTGTTTTTCTCCATATTAAAATAGCAAACATAAAAATATTTCTCCTTTGAGATCATCGGTCTTTTAAAAATGTTATTGAAGTGATCATCAAATATCTCAAAGGCATCTTTAATGGCCTTTCAAATATATGTGCTGTTTTCTACATTATTTTGCAGAATGGATTTCCTACAATATAAGATTGCAAACTAACAACCAGTATGAAAATCCTCTATAGTTTATTATGGTAAGCTTGCATACCTAAATCAAATTATGTAAACCTTCCTAATAAATTAAGAAAATAGAAGATGTTGAAGGAGTTCTTTTCAAAGAAAGTAATTTATTTCCTAAGATGTACCGGTGGACTCTACAGTCGGTTTTATTTTATTATTACATGGTGATTGGATAAGGAATGTAATATCATTTCTATATTACAATTCTTACTGAGAAATAATCATTTAGAGAATATGAAATTACTGATTTTAGTTGGTCTTAAGTAGAAAAAGAATATATATAATTTACAAAAACGGGAGAATTTATTATCAGCTTTGCTTATTACTTGAGATACTTTCATGGTTGCATTATCTTATAATTTATTTATTTCATATATAACTTTATTAATTATTATAATGTATAATTATAAATAATACCAACCAAAAGCCAGGGTAATATTTTTATATATTATATTGTTATTCAGATATATCTTAACATATTTACTAACATTTTACTCTAGTAGCAAATATCAGTACATCATGTTTTTGTCTTTAAGACACCACCCAATGTTGAAATCATTGTTATAAAGATAACATAAATACTTTGTGATTCAAATTGAATATTTTTCTCCATTGCTGAGTGGAGAAAATATTCAAAAATACTCATTAAATATTTGCTGATTGACTGCTAAAGTTCTCTCAAAGGAAGTAATATGTTTAGAAGAATACTATCAGGGAGAACATAGTGAACTGATTCCAGATATGTATCTACAATTTTTATGAATTAAAAGTTACACCATCAGAAGCACTGTGTGATCAGTTTCATGAAATGTCTAGAATTTCCATTCTACTCAAAATTTTGCCTGATTTGTTTATGGATTTCTTGTGTTTATTTTTGAATGAAGATTTGTTTTTAATGGACCGTAAACACTTACATGACTCATTTGTATACTGATGTTAAATGAAATATTCTACTATTGGTTTCATGGTGAGACTATCCCCAGTGGGGTAAAAGACCACCTGAGAGGCATGATTTTAACGACCACAAGGAAATCCATGCCCCAGACTTTAATGACTGTCTGACACACTGAATTTCACCATAAGGCTTCATTATGTTCATTCTTGTTAAAATGCAAATATCTTTTGGAGGGCTAACCGTGTAATTAGTCTCACCATGCTTTAAAAAAGGATCTCAGAGGCCTTTTGATAGAGAAGAGAGAAGTGCGTAAGGGCAAGAGATGTACTGGAACACTTCTGAGTGATAAAGACACAGAATAGGGCTCTAGAGGCATTCAAGACAGCCTGTCTTTTTCACAGCTCTTTCTAAAGGACATAAGCTACACGACCCACTTACAAATGTTATTAAGACCAACTTACAACTGAGTCTCCAAAAGTACTAATTAATTCAACAGTGAGATGTGGAAAACATCTTATTTGTATATTTGTGGAAAATCCTAAGAAACTTAATTTTCACTAAACCCACACCACGTGTTACAAAAAAGTATTAGGAGATCTAACTGATGAGCTAACTTAAAAATATAGGCTCCAATTTTTTGTTTCTCAGCAGCTGGCTCCAATGGAGTACATAGAAATATATATGGATATAAATATATAGATATAGATACAGATATAGATAGATATAGATATAGACAAGATAGATAGGGGTATAGCTATATATGGAGAGAGACTGACATGTACTTGTAAAAATCTAAATATTTGAATATTTGAATAATATCTTTTTCTGATATGTCCCTAACTCTTACTCTATTATAGTTAATATGCTGTCCACAAAGGCCATTCTCTGGAGAGGTGCTTTATTAAAAACACTGATTATCTGACCACCTCCACAACAACCACCCAAGCTAGGCTGAACTGAAGTTGGCTCAGAAATCTTTATTTTACTGAGTTCCCTGCTCCCAACCAACAGGTGCCTCTGAAGCTCAGCCCAGCTGAAAATGACTTAGGTCATGGGCACAGACCAGCAGCTTAGAAGCAATTGCTTGGGCCGGAACCCAGATGAAACTGCCACCTCTCTCCCTCTCTGGAATTTGGAATTAGGACCAGCAGGTACTATGGCAATCTGGACTGACTGCTTGAATTGCAGTGATTCTAGCTATTGGGAGCTATAGGGTAGCCTCTTTGGTCACATACACAGAGATGCACAGGAAGCAGATCCACAGGGAGAGGCAAATGAAACTGACCTGTAGGGAAAAGTCAAGATGCAAACATGCAGCCCTGCAGGCAGAGTCTGTGAGCCTCACTCCTTGCTTGCCTGTGATCTCCCAGTCCCTCATGAGGCTTGACTCCTTTGCTACCCTTGAATTCTATGAGATATTCCTGTTTCTCTTTAAAACCTGCCCCCTCTTTGTTCCAAATTATCTTAGATTGGTTTCCATTTACATTCATTCAGAAGACTCTTCACTAAAGCAAGAGGCAAAACAGGAATACCTTGGTTGACATGTGGATATTTGCTCCCTTATCCAGAAGCAAGGTGACCATATCTGTGTGCCCCTCTTGCGAGGCCAGATGGAGTGGAGTGACTCCTTGCTTTGTCACAATGTTCGTCTCTGCTCCGTAGTTCAGGAGTGTGGAAGCTATCTGCATTTGATTCTTCTTGGCAGCGATATGTAAAGGAGTATAGCCATTCTAAAAGAGTAAAGATAAAACACATGTAATTTGTAAGCTTAGCAATTGCCGTAATATAGGTCTGAAGGAAATAAGAAACTCGAATCAACAGAAAAGTTAAAAGTGCGTTTATAGTAAATCCAGATTCTTGCCCATCATAAGTTTCCATCCAACAACACCCAAATCTTTGCAACCCATGTCACAAGGCACCCCATTCTACTTACATATAAGACAGATATAGACACAAATGCCCCAAAGCTTAAAATCTCCCCCTCATAATGCTGCTCCTGAAGAGCAATAAGCCAGATTCCTCTTCTATATGACCGTCCTTTAAATACCTGGTGATGGTTTTCATATCTTCCTTTAGTCTTCCCATTTCCAGGCTAAATTTCCCATTCCTTCAACTATCCCTGACAGAAGGCCCATTTCTAGAGCTCTCTCCATTAAGGATGACCTGCTCTGGACTGATTCTAGTTTGTCGATATAGCTCTTGAATTGTGCTGCCTGGAACTGAATACCATATTTCAGACATGGTTTTAATAGAAGAGAATAAAATGGAATTATTTCTATGGTCTTGTTATAACATTCCTACTAATGTGCTTCTGGTTGGATTGTACTTTTTACTCACTCAACAACTATTTAGTAGGTACCTAGCATATGCTGGTCAGTGTGCTAGGTGTGGGGATATAGAGGTGGACAAGACCTGATCCCTGTCTTTAAGGGGCTGCATTCTGGTGAAAAAGATATTAGTAAAATAGCCTTCTATTAATCCTATTAGGTTAATTAATTAATCCTATTAGGTGGTCAGTTAAAATCCTGGATCCCCCCTTCATCTCTACAAACTGCTCAAAAGTAGCAATAAGAGGCTACTAGTTTTATGTGGGAGTTTGTGGAGAGGACCAGAGGAACTCATACTTTGTTTACAACAGTCAAACTTTAAACCCCATACTTAGTTAAAAGAACAAACAAACAAACAAAACCCTGGAACAAGTGTAAGTCTGGAACCTGCATTGTTTCCTTTCCTTTTCTTTATCAAGTCAGGTAGAATTTTCCGTGAAAAATGCGTGATAGAAATGAAAAACAGTGGCTTTTCCACTGACTGTGGCATGCTGAAGGGAAAGACAGCATATTGATGAAGGGCTCCTTGTGAAACTCTAAGAAGAATTTTAGGTCATGGGATTTCCTGAAGTCTAACTGCAAAGGGTACCAAAAAAATAAAAAGGAGTTTTGAGAATTTAAATGCCCTTATGTGTTGTCATGAAACCTTGATCTTCAAACATCCCTACATTATCTATCTACTCTGTCTTCCTTTCTCCAAGCCAAAATAAGCATCTTTCAGTTCAGATGAATGATATTGCCCTCTAAGCTGCTCAAGAAATTCAGCAGCTCTTCTTGGAAGTCCTTTCATAGGTCCCTGATGTTCCACGTCCTCTAGAACATTGCACTTGGACCGTGGGCTCTATTGAATAAAAGGGCACATAGATTTTTGTGGAACCTATAAGTTTAAACACTTTTTTGGCTACAGTGGGCTTTCTTCAGCCCCAACTCCCCCTATTTCTGCAGCACAGGCTTTACCAAGGCTAAGCAAAGAATCAGTAAACCTACCAAGTTTAGGTAAAGTCAGAGACCTATGTGGAGGAAGACAGGGAGGTTTTAACATAACAACATAAGAGATCATCAAAGAGAGTGTCAAATTTTTAGTAATATAAGAGGTCTGACTGTCCAGCAGATACTCAACCTGCAAGTCTGAAGAACCCTCCTAACTCCACGTAGAGTCAAAGTTTTTGGAACCAAATAACAATAACGAAAACAAAACCCAATGAAGACTAAGAAAAGATTCCGGATTATGGTAGAAAGACGCAAAGAGGTTCTAGGGTCCAAGGGACCACGTGTGTTGAGAGGTGGGGTGGGGAACTGTAGTGAACAGAGTGTCAAAAGTGGAGTTAGGGGTGGGGTCCAAACAACTGGCAGCCTCTCGGAGTGGCCCCCGAGCTACAGGACTCATGCTGATTGACAGGCAAGGTCAGACGAGTGGAAGACACTAGAGGAGCCTCCTGAACCCCCCCTACTGTGGACCCTGGAGTAGAGGATGCTCTCCCTAGTCTTCTGGACTTTGTTCACGTGTGCCAAAGAGTAAAGACCACACTCTATAGAGGCTGGAGGTCAAGGGTACATTTGTCTCTTTAGAAGATCCATACACATTATTTTATGTGAGGCCTTCTCTCCCTGGTAGATTGAGAGCTCATTGTGGGAGGAGAACACGTGTTTTATAGTTTTACTACAATCCCTTCTTTATACATATGTGTTGTGTTGGGTGTTGATAAAGTCATATCTTTGTTCAAAATGGTCAGCCTAGAAAGTTAATGAAAAAAATACTGGCATGTTAAATGAGCAGATTTTTTTTATTCCATTGGAATAGTCGCTCAGTCTTCAGTCTTCCATTCAAATTTATTGAGAACCCACTTAATACTGAATGAGACACCTCAGAGATATGCAAATATGAATATAACATGATTAATGTTCTCAAGTAGTTTATAATCTAGTAGGAAGAAAGACATAAAACAAATGCATGATTGATGAGGTTACAGCGAAAGGGTTATAAAGAAATAAGAATGGTATGTGAAATAAAAAAATTTGTCCTGCTCTTTTAACAGTTTAAATATTTTATTATAAGCCGTATATTTGTAGCAATAAAATATATATGTGTGTATATATACATACATATATAGATCTATATATAGGTATGGGTACAAATTATATATATATAATAGTTTATTATATATAATTTGTTTATATACAAAATATACTTTCACATAGAGTATTCCATTTTATTATATATGTATAATGTGTATAATTTAAATAGACATGTGAGTATATATGTACATAGTTATATAATAGAAGTGGAATAATTCTCCTCTACTGCTTTGGGATGCAGTAGACCTAGTGGTTAAGAGTGCTGCCTCTAAAGTCAGATTGTCTGAGGTCAAATCCTAGCTCTGGCAATTATTAGTCATGTGACTTTGGACGTACAAAGTAATCTATTTAAATCTCACTTCCTCATCTGTAAAATAGAAATCATTATAATACCAATCTCATGGGATTATTATGAGATTAAATGAGATATTGCATGTAAAATGCTAGGCACAGTGTTTGGCATGTAAGTGGTAATAGTTGTTGCTTTATTATGTCATCTAATATAGCATGAATATTTTCCCACCACAAGAAATATTTTTCTTTTTAAATAAACTATGACATCTTCTCAATATATGTTTACTGAATGAATAAATGAAAGATACAGTGATGACTTTATCTGTTATATGACATTCATGGATATTTTCAGTGTAATAAAGAGGCAGCTCAAATGGTGGGAAACACTCTGTCCAAAGGTTCAGGTCTTAGTTGGAGCTGTTTTACGAGTTGGTGCTACACATACCCCCCAAAATGCATTCCTAGCCTAGGAACTTGGAAGGATGTATGCTATAGTTAACACGAATGAAACATGTAAAAAACAAAGAGCCTTTCATATAGAGCACAGTGAAAAATTTGAAGTCAGAAGGAATGAGTGAATAAAAGGGTAGGTATATCACAACATTCTGTTTATACGAGAGAAGGGAAAACCTGAACTGCCTTTCTTACGTTTAATTTCTCAAAACTCATACTTGTGTGTCTAAAACACTGAGTGTTGGCAATCAGAGTCATCTTTACTGGTACCTGGGCACGTCCCCTTAGTATTTGCTGACTTGTAAAAAATCTTAAAAGGCTTTGTGGAAGCAAACGGTCGGGAAAAAAAAAAAGGACAATACCAAAAGCTACTATTGCCAGGACTAGTTGCAGTTATATCAGCACCATGTGCTTAAAAAACAATTCCCACGTCCGGTCAGATTAGAGTTCCACCCTACAGTCTGTAAATCCTTTCTGTGGTCCTCACCTTGGCAGTGGCATGAGGGGAAGCACCCTTCTCCAGTAACAGCAGCGCCACCTTCTGGTTGTCATAATGAGCAGCAACATGGAGCGGGGTAAGGCCATTCTGTAATGGGTGTGTTGAAGTTTCAGTATTAATAAATTAGCATTAGCTGCCCTGAAGCTGCCAGGATGCAAGGAAACTGGTATCGATTAAGTCCATGTTAATTCATTAATATAGTCAATAGGAAAAAATAAAAATAAATACCTCATGATTTTCTTATTAGAAACGTAACTAAAACTGAAAATGATCCGTTGAGCTTTCAGTTAGCACAGGGCATCTTGATTCCACCATAATTAAAAGTCTAAAATGCCATGTAAGAATTATTACGTTAACATTGCAAGGATTCTTCTTAACATAGAGAAGTTCTGGGCCCTGTTGTGACAGGAACACACATTTGAGGCACAGCTCTTTTAAACACCTTCTGAATCAGTGTATATGTGGGCAGGTCACGGACACTGCCATCATTATCTATTTGGTATAGTTTCATCCGTTACATTCATATTCCTTTAAGAAGAGTGAGCCAAATATCTTGAAATGCAGATCTCCCAAGCTTCCAACGTGACCGAGTTATATAACAAACATATATGCTTGAAAACTTTTACCTTCCCTGCAGAATCTGCAGCAGCACGGCGTTGTAAGAGAAGTTTTGCCACGTCCAGGCTTCCATACTTAGCTGCTACGTGCAAGGGTGTGAAACCCTTCTGAAAATGTGAAGAACAAAAGTAAAATGTAGCAGTTTTCTTTGTAACGGCTAACAAAATCTTTTTTTTTTACTGGTTAACATATTAAGCAAACTTATGTTGATTCTCCATTTGGGAAAAATACTGGGAGCATTAAATCTGTTAGCCATAAACAAGGACTAGGACAAAGCATAAAGTTTAACAAGCAAGAGTTCGGCTTGACAGACTGAACAAAAGAAATTTTATTTTGAGGGCTTAGAGACTGAAATTTGACTTTCTAGGCTTGGAATTTATGTGTCAGTAAAATGGCTCTGATTTGTGAGTGAAAAAAAAACCAACCCTGTCTTTTTCTTGCCTCTAAAATCAATAGGATTAAGACAGTAGTACCTCCTGACCAGGCTTTCTCATTTTTCCTATCCTTTTTATAATACCTGAATTCCAAATTTCTTTATTTAAGGTTTAGGGTAGTTCAGCAGCTATGATAAAAAAAAAATTTATTTGTGATTCAGTTGATTGCATTTTCTGCAGAAATAGCAAGATAAAATGGTGGACTGAACAAAAACAATTCACCGTTTAAAAAGCACCTCACGTCCTGACTTTTATCCCTTTTCTCAAAAGACCCACACTTTATATAAGACCAATTCCTTTCGGAAAATACAGTCTACTTCTGGCAGGATGTTGAGCTGATTAACACCAAACTTTTTTAAACTGCTGCTCTCCTACACATGTTTACACGTACAGATTCAATGTCTTGTGTGCCTAACCAATGTCACTCTCTGTAATTAGCAGTGTGTTACAAATACAGCTAGGTCCCTGGACTCGGATCTCAAGGATGGCACAGTTCCTACACCATGATCTCAAATCCATCCTCTTGGCCAGACAGTCTAATCACATGCTCTTCTGGCACTACATTGGGAGTGGGAGAATTCTAAAGCTGACCGGGGCTTGCAAAACACACACAGCAAACATGCCTGGGTTAAGTGGTCTAAGATAGGGCTTATCCTCCAGAACATTTAAGCCTTCATCAGAATACAGAATATCCCTCAAGAAGCAATACTGCTTTTTCACAGTGTCACTACAAAAATTATTTTTAGCTAAGATGTCATTTTTCTTTTTGCTGTTTTTTGAACAGTAGGTACTAAGAAGTCCTTGGAGGAGAGTAAATCTGCTTTTCCCAAGTGTGGGGCAAATATAGGAAGTCCATTTAAGCCAACATTTGCTGTTAATGCTCTCTTCCCTCTAACTCAATCCACACAATGATTGGAGTGACACTCAGGATGAAGTAGAGTTCTCTGAGACAAACCATGTGGTAAGAAAGAAAAAATAAACTCCTTATCCTTAAAGTCTTGCTGGAATAGTGATCCAGCCCCTTTATAAATTTGGAAACTATTATTAGACAAAACTACATAGAATCTTTACTGTAGAATCACAAAATAGAGGTTGGAAAGCATCTCTCGAATCACACGTCTTCCTTCTTCCCCTATGTTAATCTCATCAGGATTTCATTTACCCTCTGATATTTATCAACACTTAAATAGCTTTACTGATGATGAGTCAACTACCCTTCAGAACCCCAGTCAGTTCCACTGTGGAACTGTTTTGTTTAATAGTTTATTCCATTTAACTAATTTACTATTGCTTTAGATATATTTTTAATTCTAAAAATCTTTGGAAGACAAGGGATTATGTTTTATTCCCTATTTCTGTATTTTATATATCTAAATTTCATTTATTTATCACCTTCATCTGATGAGACAATCACCCAGTCTCTCTTGGGTTATTATTACTATTATTATTATTATTATTATTACACAGTTGCCCCTTGAACAACACAGGTTTGAACTGTGAAGGTCCACTTATATGTGGATTTTTTTCAATAGGAAATACTACAGTACTACACAGTCTGCAGTTAGTTGAATCCAAGGATGTGGAACCATGGATATGAGGAACTCAAGATACAGAAGAACTGCAGATATGAGGACAGACTATAAGTTATATGAGGTTTTTCAACTGTGTGAAGGGTGGGCGCCCCTAACCCTCTCATTGTTTAAGGATCAACTCTATGTTTGTTGTTTAGTTTATGATTTTTTTAAAAAAGATTTTAAAAATCCTTTCAACTCTTCTGATTTCAGCATTTGAATAATTACCAACTTCTTACATCAAAGCATATTTTACAGCCATAGGCAACCAGGTAAGTCGTAACAGCCAGCAGGCTGTTCTTACCTCTAAGAGGACAGATGCCACCACAGTACTTCAGTTCGTACTTGCAAACTCCCTTCTCCCCCAGATGCAGTATTTATGCCCATTCCTTAGTAATCTGAATCACTGTTGTATTTGTGGGAATTATTTTGCCCTGTGACTAATTCACTTGTTGTAGGCTGTAATGTGTCTCATTCTTCTTCTCTTCTGTACTAGTCCAATTTCTTTTGCTCCAATTAGCTGTGTTCGTGTTTTATTCTAAGTCATATCCAAAGAGGGATCTCAAATATAATGTGTCAAGTGGAGAAAAAAATTACTCTGCCCTAGCTCAAAACTTTGAACATAAGTAAAATCCTTTGTTAGATGACAATAACAACTAATAAAGTGTGACTCTCCAGCCCAGTTCTGTTTAGACACTGTGTAGCTGGTGAAGTGTAGGGAGCAGAAAGGGCATAATAGCTGAAACCAGGGTTGGAAAAATGCAAGATTATGTGACGTGAACTTCTAGGTAGTACTAAAACTCAACAAATACAGTATTGCCAATCTAATGCAATATTATCTTCCTCAGTAGTAATACTAGCTCAATGTATTTGGGAATTGTATTTTTTTTTCTATAATATATTCAGGGGAATATATTATAGATTTTTATCATGGAAAGTAAAGAGAAAATAACACTTGCTTTATGGAAATCATCTTAATTAAAGTTCTAGAGGGAATTCCCTGGTGGTCCAGTGGTTAGGACTCCGTGCTTCCACTGCAGGGGACCCGGGTTCGATCCCTGGTCAGGGAACTAAGATCCCACAAGCCACACAGCATGGCCAAATAATAATAATAATAATAATAAAGTTCTAGAAACAACACCGGCATTAATTAGAAGAAGAGAATCCAGCCCTCCTTTTGAAGATATTATATGTAATCTCACAATCCCCCTTGGTCATTTAGAAAATGAATCTAAAATATTCAAAGAGGAAGAAGAAGTCGGAGGCCTAAAGGAGATCTACCCTTCTTGACACTCTATGATTTAGGATTGCTCCTGGTCCATGTCAGCATGAAACCATTCCTCTTACCTTGGTAGCTAAGGAGTGGGCGGCTCCTGCTTCCAGGAGGACTGATGCCACGTCTACCTGGCCTTCCCTGGCAGAGATGTGCAGTGGTGTGTACCCATTTGTAGTGGCCGCATCTGGATGAGCCATATGTTGTAGAAGCAGCTGAACAATTTCTGTCTTACCCAGGCGAGAGGCAATATGCAAAGGCGTCTGTTCCTCCTACAACTCAGATCAAGTAAAAAGTTAGTGCCAGGACAGACCAAACTTCACTAGCAATACATTTCACTCAGATGTTTCATGATGTCTCCCTGGAATCTCCAGGAACCCCTACCCAAAAGGAAATTACTGCTACTCTGACTACAATTTATATCTTGTTATAGAATGACCTGTTTGGTCACAAAATCTTCCTTAAATTTTTTTAAAAGTAGATATTTCCATGAACTTGGTCATTGTTTTCTGGGCATGCCAAAATGTTTCTCAACTCATTAAGGCTTCAGCCTTCACTTATGTTTAAATATAAACCAGCTCATCGTTCTGAATAAGAAAGAAATCTAGTCCAGAAGTCCTAAGACCTAGATTCTCATCCAAAAGCTTTCACTAAGAGACAGTATTTATTCTGGGAACTGAATCAAGAGAAAAAAAAAGAGGGATGCTGGGAAAACTTTGTTCTTACTCCACTCAGCAAGCCAAGGATACAAATGCTGGTTATTTTCTTCAAGGAGAGACTGTGGGTAAAGAAGATGTTGCAATCTGATTTAAAAAGATGTTGTTCCAGGAAACGTTGTAGATGGGTCTGGAACTTACATCCAGGGCTTCAAAGATGAAATGGAAGTCTGGCGAGGAGCAAATGGGGTTAAGTATTTGCCAAGTGCTTTTCATTTTAAAAACAGGGAGAGGATAGGGCTGGTATAAGGGACAGGGAGGGCACGTTCGAGAAGGCTCAAGAAATCACCTGACTCTAATATGTGGTCAGGAAAATGTTTTCAGTGTTAAGAAAACGAGGCCAAACCATTGTCTTGATAAAAGAAAATTGTGTGTAACCTTAGTGATGAAAAGAGGTATATCTCTATAATCTGCCCAAGGGCATGTCATAACAAAGGTGAGAAAGGAAAAGCTGGGCCAACTTCCAGGGCTAAGAATGAATGGAGAAGGTAGACTAGAATAGGAAGAACTGTTCAAATAAATGCACTTTATCTTAAAGTGAAAAGGAAAAAAGTATTAAGTGGAAGGTACAGGAAGAGATGAAATAGCACTGTATGCATTTCAGGGTGGTAAGAACTAAATAATAAACAGTAATAATACAATTATTTTAGCAATAGAATTGGAATTTTGGAAAAATTTGCACCTTATAAACTTCTTTCATGTATGATGCATACCTGACAAGTCCTATACTTAGACCTGAAAGGAAGGCATAACATATATTATTCAACCATTTTCCAGAGAAAAGAGATTAAGAGGAATTAAATGAGTTTTCCAGGACTGTCCAAGGTTACGCAGCTATGAAAACAGAACTTGAATTCAGGCATTGGATTCTAAAGACATTTCTTTGTCTATTCATTCCACAGAAAGAGATAAAATATGATGGCCTCTAAGAAAACTAACAGGACTAGAGGTCTCTCAATAGGAAGGGAGACAGACAACACTTAAAAGATACAACTTTCTCTGAAATACAGAGGAGAAAAGAGAGGAATGGAGAGAATTAACAGTTACAAAAATAAATGGACAGCAAAACACAATCAAAGACCAAAGAACTTGAGGATAGCTATCGTGAACATCTGTTGTTTCTGGGTTTCCCTGCTTGGACTTCTGCCCAGCAGAATTTGATTGAGGTGGGTATTACAAGTGACACACTCTAACATGTGTTTTCAGCGAGCGAGCGGGAGCCTTAAGGCAATGGTGACCCCTTAAACCATAGCTGAGAAGCGGCAGTCCTTGACTGGTGGTGGCCAAGTAACTGCTTAAATTATCGATCAGTGTCTCTTGGTTCTCAGAGCATTAAGGTACGTGTTTAAAAAAAAATAAAAGAAAGTTAAGAAATAAGCTGTTTTGCCCATTTTCTTCAACTTTTGGTACGCTCCTATCTGAAAGTGGAAAAGGGAAGAACCTACAAATTTGATAAGAAAGTCTTTCCACCTGTAGTCAGAGATTATAAGACCTTGGAGGTTTGGGTAATTGTTTCCCTGTAGAATTGCAAAAGTTGAATTTGCCACCCCAAGCTAAAGCTAATTCAATCCAAGGCAAAGAATTGGGAAATCACAGAAGATAATATTCATGGGAAGAGCTAAAGAAAAAAATGTGGGCAGCTTGATCCTCTAGGCCTCTTCCAAATACAAGGGGCAATAATTCTCTCATCATAAAGCATCACTGACAGTGATACAGCCTGATCCAGGAAGACGTGAGCTCTGCCTTACCATCACTGCTAGTTTCCAAAATTAGGGAAACTTGCTGAGCCCCAACTCCTTTTACCAAAAGACAGAAATAACAAAGGCTGGGACAGGGTTCAAATGTTTGATAAAATTTCTGCTACAAGTTACTAGCTAACAGGATTCCCAGGAACCATATATACCAGCAGTTAACTAAAGTTTTAAGTGAGTTACGTTCCAAGTGAGTTTAAGACTAGGGGCCCTGTGATTGCTCAATCCCTAAAGCAAATGCCAGGCCCCCGTATTGTGCCAACAGAATACGGGCACCTAAAGCAAGAGAACTCCCAAAGGGGCAGGTCCCAGTGGCTCTCTCAGCTATGTCCATGGAGAACATTGGACAAGAAAGGACCTTCCTGAGGGCAGGGCCCGGGGGACAAGCACATTGGCTGACCCAGGAACTTACGCCACTGTAGCCCCGGCCTTCCAGTCTGTACAGCAAAATATGTCTTATGCTCTTGACTGGTGAATAGAGTATGCTGCTTGCACTTTTAACTGAGAGATATTATTGTGATGATATGACTTTTCTTTCATTATATATTGGGAGTAGGCATAAATATGACTTAGCCCCATGATTATATAACCATGAGGTATTATTTCTAAACCCGATAGAGAAGAAAACAGACTACCCAGAGATCTTGACCTTGGAGATCAGTGTAGTAACTGGGTATGATTTTAACTATCTCCCCTTTGGAAGACAGTGAATTGTAGAGCAATGGTATTAGGTTAAGAGAGGGAGTTTTCAGAAGTGCATGCATGTGGGAATTTGACTACAAACTATTAAGCAGTTTTATTTTATATTAAGAGGGATTAATGAGAAACCCTTTTATTATTAAGTATGGATTACAAAATATTTACCAGGAACACTACCACAATTTCTGGTAAAATTAATGAAGTTCATGATATTCAGAGCGCATTGACAGACCATAAATTTTTTTTCAACAGCTGGATTGCCAGGTAAACTTAAAAGGAAATGAGAATAGACAGAGCACAGAGGATTTTTAGGGCAGTGAAACTACTCTATATGATACTATAAGGATGGATACATGTTATTATACATTTGTCCAAACCCATAGAATGTACAACACCTAGCGTGAACCCTGACATAAACTAGGTGCTTGGGGGAATAATGATGTATCAATGTAGGTTCGTCACTCATAACCAATGTACCGCTCTGGTGGGGAATGCTCATAACTGGGAAGACTGTGGGGTCAGGGGGCCTATGGGAAGCGTCTGCACCTTCCTCTCAGTTGTGCTGTGGAACTAAAACTGCTTTTAAAAAATAGTCTTTAAGGAGGTGGGGAAGGGAAACAAGAAAAATGCCAAGGCAGGGAAGAATAGAGTTTAAATAACAAAAGCATTTAATATATAAGAGCATAAAATGCCAATGATGAGTACCAAAGAACATAAATTACACTACTTGTACAATGGATAGAAAGGCAGAAAAAAATTAAAACTACTAGAGTAATGAAGGCTGCCCACGTATCACTGGATTCTGCATGAAGGTCTGTGGAAAAAAATGCTATACAATTCATAGAGTCAGAGAATGTTAAGAAGTCTGGAAAGGAGTTTCAAGGTTTCTAAGTCCAACCCTTATATTTTAATAATAAAGACCCAGAAGTGAAATGACTTGTCTGAAATGACAATTTGTCTGTTTCCAGCTGAATGTTTTCATTCCAATACAATACTGTTTTGAAAACGGACTCAATACGGTAGGATTCAAGGTGAAGTGAGTTCTAGCTTAGATATATCAAATATTGAACAAGAAGCGAAAGTGTTTAAATATTCCATGAGAATCCCAAAGGTGCTAGTGTGAAAGTTAATGAAACAGCATGGAAAAGGAAACAGAAGATATTGATAAAATATTCAGTGTAAAGGAAGAAGGTGAAAAAAGCAACTGGGAAGGGAAATTTTTTAAAAAGAAGAAGAAAAAAATCAAGTTGTGGGAATCAGAAATAGGAGAATCCAATCACACAATCTCCTGGGCCAAAATTCATTTATTTTGGAATAGTGGAAGGGTAGAATGCCTAAATATGGAAAATCAAAGTAAGAAGAAAAGTAGAACTCATTACAGAAATGAGGAAATTACAGATGAAGGGAAACATTAAAACTTTGAATATGGTTTGTTTCTAAGTTACTAGTAAGGAATGTCTATGGAAATTTGATTGGCTTTGGTGGTAAGAAATAAATTTTAATATGTATAGTATCTATATAATATAGGTTAAAATGTTAAAATTCATGAAAATGAAGATATATGTGGAAGTGCTTTCATAGGTAAAAAAATTTATTAAAATGTTAGTCAATGCCAAATTTCTTAGCTACTAAATTGTATTATTTTTTCAAATGTTAGTGTTTCTGAAATTGAAGTGCATTTTCTATTGTGTATATTTACTGTACCATTTCATTTTTGCCTGAAAAACTGTTACTGAATTGATGTTTTCACTTACAGTCCTTGGCATTTCCACATCAAGAGATGAAGAATAGCAGCATCTCTTAAGGATAGAACTCATGCACATAACAGAAGAAAACCGCAAGCACCAGCACCTACCCTGGCTCTGGCATCGACAAGGGCACCATTTCTCAGGAGGCATCGGACCACTTCCACCTGCCCCGCCCGGGCTGCCATGTGCAGTGCAGTCTCCCCACGCTGCCAGGAAACAAAGATCATTCAATCATAAGTAAACCCACTGCTCTGCATGGCATAGAATAAAAATGTGCCTTTTTGTGAAAGATAGCATTATATCCAGAAGTTTAAGAAATCTATGAAAAGGTATAATTATTTCATAATTGTTTGGTCTGGAAAAACAGTATCTTCTCCATCTTCAAAAGGATAAGACAAGTGTTTAATTTTTTTTTCACTCATGACAAACCAGTGAACTTACCCAAACGTTCAGGATACCCTGAGGTTTAACTTCACAATCAACGTGGCATAACCTAAATTGCTTATGATGATATGAAGTTACCTTTCATCCTTCAAATCTAAAATCTGTCACACTTAAATATGTGATTACAGCTCGATCCTGTTTTTATGAGAAACTCTAGATGCTGAAGATCAAGTCAACGCAGTGCAAAAAAAATCACATCATCTGTACCATACATGTCATTTCTTTTCAGAATTCAAAATTTACTTCTGAAATAAACTATTTTTTTTTACATTGGCTTTATCTTTGTGTTATGAGACTAGATAAAGACTGTTCATACGAGGAATCTGATTTGCCCAGGTCTTCTGCTTATTATTGATGAGCGTATTTAATTACAGACAGTTATTTGAGAGAAATACTGAGAGATGAGTAAAGCAATGTTAACAGTGCCATCAGTTGAGGTGGGCAGCACTGAGCTTCAGGTGTCTCCTCAAGTAGCTTCATGCTGCATCAAGGAAGACACACTTATCAGAAAAAGGTAGCTTAACCTGCAGCATGAAGGATGATGGTTAGACATCAGAGAATTTTCTCATTGGGAAGCCTGTTAATTACTGCCTCTAAGAGAAGGGTTTTTTTTCAATCCGCATATTTTAAAACCACATGTAGTTCTAAAGAAAGCAGGGATTCATTCTTTCAAACAATTTTACAGTATAAAAGAATAAGATACTGGAATAAAAGTTATTTTAGTCACCACAACTATACTAGAAAATAAGGTTGACTTCAACGAGGTCAACTATTCCAAATAAACTAAATTGATTTCAACATTGGTTGAGGTAACTGGATAACGTTTGACAAATTCCGGTGAATAATTTCTTCTGATTACTTGCACAACAAACCCTTAAACCCAGATTTAAGACAAACTTTAGTTTGGTACTTAGCTCAGAGTTCATTTTTTGCTGGTATTCAGAGACCCATTCCTTATGAAGTTATGAGAAATTCAATCCCAATGATTTGAATTTGAGAGCATTAAGCTGGATGTCTACTCTAACCTTCTTTTTGTTGATGATTCATTTATCCTCTAATGGCCTTATTTTCTGATGACATCTTTTGATTTTTGTAGAGTAAATGTATTTGGAGTATGTTATTACATAAAATAACATGATTGGAACAGCAGTACTGTTTTCAGACTTTGGATGTATGGCAAGATTTTTCCTCTTCAGACAGCCATGATTTCTAACTTTTCTATATCACTTAAAACCTGCCTCTAAATAGATGAAGCTGGATCTTCTAACTATTTAAAAAAAAAACCTCAAATCTTTATTCCATTTCTAAGTCTTATAATAGTACAGCAATTTTACTAATTTTAGTAGAATGAAGACAAAAAATGAGTTTCCTTATAAGAAGTTAAGTCAAAGAGGCCTCAGGAGTACCTACTCAACAATGAATTTATACGTTTACAAGCCAAACTTTATCAATAAAGGGTTTTCAAAATCTAAAAGGTTTCAAATACTAGTCTTAGTATTTCTAGTATCTTTATTTATGCTTAAAATAAGTTGTTTTTATGATGTTTACACATTTGAAATTGACAAGTTAGATATAAAACCTAATCTAAAGTATTAAACATTATATATGAAGATATATATATATATATATATATATATATATGCAAATGGTCTCTCTACTTTAAAACAATGGTCTTGTTTAATTCTTATTTAATGACTTTTGGGTAATTGACCTTTATGTAAATTGCCTTTACCTTTTTATATTATGTTATCCTTGTTTATACATAAGTATAAATAAGAAAATGAAAGAGGTTATATATATTTTAATCAGTAGGTTCCATTTCTTAGTTATTGGGCACCTCATCTTATTCAATGCCCTGTTTTCCTTATCTTAAGCTAATTAACTTTAAGGGTTAGGGGAAGTTCTTAAACATAATATGAAGTGTGAACTTAGTCATGAATCCGTTGATTTGCTGTAAGAAGAGAAAAACTCGATTGTCCCCCACTTTGCATTCTGGACAACTCCAAAAGTGCTGGGTTTTCTACTCCCATGGTTGTCAATGAATACTTTGGATTATGGATGTATTACAACTGGCAGTTCAGCTTTCTAGGTTTTAAAGTGCATTTGTGAGCCTTCTGGAAAGGGAGATTTGCGGTAATAATATCTGCACATGATTGAGTTATTGGTACACTTCACACTTGGAGTGAATTTTGAGACAAAAACAAGACTGGCAGGAGAATGGGTATGCTCATGTCCAAAGCAGGTACTACATTTCATGCCCCTCCTCCCAGTTGTTAAAACTGACTCTGCTGACAGCTACATTGACTTCCACTTTGGCTGCATCAGTTGTAAAGCATCAAAGCACAACAGACAGCATTGCATTCAAAAATGCAACATGATTTCAGGCAACACACAAAGGCTTCAAGGGTAGGGTACTTTGGGGTCAGGAAATGACCAACTCTGACACAGCAAGCAGGCAGTCAGTGTTCACACAGTTTCTTAATCAACCTGCAAAGAGTTTTGGATGCAGCAGCTATATCCTCACGTTCTGAGAATACACCAGTTCACAGGCATCCCACTGCTAGAGAAAGTTAAATTCCTCTAAATGTAGGGTTGCCAGATTTAGCATATCAAAATACAGAATGGCCGGTTAAATCTGAATTCCAGACCAACAAAGAATAATTATTTTAGTATAAGTGTGTCTCAACTATTGCATGGTACATACTTATTCTAAAAACAATTATTTGGTGTTTATCTGAAATTCAAATTTAACCAGGAGTCCTGTATTTTATCTGGTAACCGTATCTACATGGTATCTGCTCCCTGAAGGACACATCATACAAAAATTAAAATGAACAAACAAAAAGCAACTAGGAAACACATTTGAGAAGAGGATTACATTGGCAGGTGGCTCTCAAGTATTTGTTTTGAGAAGGCTGAAGTGAAAGAGTATGTAATGGACGAATGAGAAGATAAAACAAAATGAAGAACTTTATAATGACCAACAGGTGGAATTTAAAGTTTAATATAGCAATTGCCAAATTTGGGAGTATTCAAGAACCTAAACATGTCAACATTTTTATTGTTTTAATTGATATTTTGTTTAACAAATAAAAATTTGTTTTTTATTGGAAAATCTATATGTAGCCCATATAGTTTTTTGTTTTTGTTTTCGGAGTGGAGTATGTCAATATGGAGCAAATACATAACCATCAAATCATTTGGAATTGGTCAGTTAAGAAGCAAATTAAGAGTGCCGCAAAATCATACAATCATTTCATGTGGCTTTTCTTTGATGATTTTGCAAAAATCTTCCCTCAAAACGATTAACATGGGGGATTTCAATCAAGCATTACATAGAATATACTTGTCTATGTTACTATGATAATGATAATATAATTTCACATAGTATTACCATTGCTCCTGAGATCCTGTAGGCATTTTAATGCAAAGAAGGAAAATACAGTACAGTGGGAGAGTACTCAGAGAACTTCTTTTAAAAGGTACTGGTTTGTGTAGGTCTCAATTTTAAAAAGGGAGGTGGTCATCTCTGAACAGAAAAAGGATGCTATTGATTTCTTTTAAAGTTCTAAGAAGTGACCATAAATTAAACTCAAATTGGCATGTTGTGAAATTACTCTTATCCTTAGTGGAGAAATTAAAATTAGCATATATTATTACTTTAGGATCAGTAAGCTGTAATTAGGGGGGTGTATAAATACAGACTATATTTCAATTCTTTAATGGTTTTATACTCCAATTGTGAATAATATGAAGAGAGGTATTAACTCATCTTTAAAATCAAATAAATTTATTTCACATGGATTTTGTCCATGCATCAGAAACTTCAGCACAGAAACAGTGTATAAAATACAAGGAAATGAGAAAATGAGAGGGAATATGAATAAAAAGTAAAATTGAACATTCCATTTCACAACTCAAAAGGAATGGAATACCAAAAATTAGCAACAATAGTAAACTAATTGCTTTTGAAAATATGATTCATTTTAATAATAAGCACTAACATTTATTTGGGGAGTTATTTCTGTTGAATACTTTTTTAAAAATCTCAATATTCCAGTGGGTCCTGGTGAGCTTCAAATACATGACAGTATTTCGTACAGAGCAAGTTCTCTTGCTCAGGAGAAAATCTGCATTCAATGATCAAAGTTCAACTGGGCTGACTCCAAGAAAATGAGAGAAATATAAAGAAATGGGAAGTAAAAATTCTAGTTTAGATTAGGTAGAAGAATTCTGGAATATCCAGCATTTATTGTCAGAAAAAAAGTTGTCTGAAGACCAACATGGATTTCAGGATACAAGAAAAAGTTTCAAGTTATAACTAATTCAGCCAACCAAATCAGAAGGAAAAATCAAAGTAAGGTTAGAAAATGGAAAATCCATGTAACTGAAGGAGGGAGGGAGAATTTGATATTAAGTAAAAAATCTTCTAATATTGGTCTATCTCTGGTTAATCATTTGATATAATTGATTATGGTACTGACTTAATATTTTAACCAAAACTTCCTGGAATATGATTCACTCAAGCAAGTAGAGTGAGTCCTGAACGTTTTATTCCAATCAATCATTCCTTCACGTTCAGAGGAGCTTTTAAAGTGTATTTTGTTTTATAAGTGTATTTAAGATGCATGTTCAATTTATCTGCACCAGGAAGCTGACACAGTCTTATTCCACAGCTTCCATTTTATTATTTTCTAAAACATTTCTTACCCTATGGAGGTTCCTCTCAGCGACCTTCTAGCTCAGCCGCTGAGCTTTGATCACACACACACACAAACATCCCTACACACCCACACGCTTCCTCTCTTTCTCCCTGTGGTTATTCTGACCCAAGCCATACTCACAATGTTAGTGACATCTGGAGAGGCTCCGTTCTGCAGCAGAAGAAGGACAATGTTCAAGTGGCCCATGAAGGCAGCCACATGTATTGGTGTGAGGCCAGACTGCGAAACAAAGCGACAGCAGTTTTACTCCTCTGCACCGGTGGGGGCTTTGGGGCTTCTTCAGATAAATAATACTTGAGTGAAGAGGACAGAAGATGGGTAGAAGGAAGGGGAAGAAGGAGTAAGAGAAGGAATGTTTCGTGACAAGCTGAAACATTTTTCTACCTCTGTTATAGCTTGGATTGAAGCCCCATATTTCACCAGCAGTTCCATGACTTTGATGCGGTTTTTCTTGCAGGCAATGTGCAGTGGAGTAAAACCATTCTGTGCGAAAGACAATCAAGTTAGTTGAAAACATGCAGAAACGATTCTCACACAACTCCATGCTGGCACATTGCAGGCAGTAATGTTACATCCTCATGTAGTGTTACCATTTCTTCAAGTGCTGTAGGTGCTGGATTTAGAGAGAAAGTGGTGGTGTATTCCTGGAGGCTCTGAACTTGGTTTATATGTGGTGGGCAGGTATGGCATTGTGCGTGTGGTTACAGAGAAAACAAAAAGGAAGAAAATTACATGGGCCTACTCTTCCAAGAAGCAAAAAACTGAGGCAATTATACTTTACAAGTTCTAAAATGTTTTAAAGTATACTGATTGGTCAGATTATGGAATGGCTTAAAGATGCATCAAAGATAAGCATGTGTTTTTCTGATGATGAGCTATTTCTTAAAGCGAATAATCATTACCTGTTTTACTTCAAAAATCTAAGAACATGACTATAATAAATGTTTCAGCCTAGGTACTGTTTTCTTTAGGGAATAGGTGTTACACATTAACAGAAATTGTTATTTGTGTTGATAATTTTTTTATATCCAGAAGTTACAACGTTTATATTAAAAAGTTTTTATGAGGAGTTTTGCATGTTAGTGGAAATCATTATTTATGTTGATAATATTTTATACCCAGAAGTTATATTTCTTATATTTTAATATAACACATTTTTTATAATTTATGTCAATCACATACATTTTGTTTCAAAAAGAAATGATTATTAAGTTCCCGAATATTTTCAAAATAAGTATGGAGAATTTTTGGAATAACTAGAAGAAGGTATCTCTTAGAAGCAAAGGAATGTGGAGAAGTCTTTAAGGTACTTTCTAACTTTCCATACTAGGCTAATGTGCAGCAATTAGGGGAAACTACATAAAAATTTGTTAACTAGCCCCATGCTTAATCCTTATGTGTTATATTTAAGTATTATATTTTTATCTGAACAATGATGTCTCTATATAGAATCGTATCTATTCTGTTAGTTAACAATTTTTGCATGTCCCAATAGGGACTGTTTATCAGTCAATATTTTTCTATACTAGCAGTTCTCAGGAAAGCATATGATTTTCTTTAACCTCATGACATTATTGTTCACAATATTTGTTAAGTAATTTCCCATTTATGAGCTATGTAATAAGCCAGATATAAATAACCACATGTATATGCAGCACTTAAAAGATCTGCAGTGATTAGAGTGTGATATTTTACATGCTTATTGACCACTATCCAAATGAAAATGAGTACTTTCCTCCTTATAAGAAAATAAATATCCTTACATAATTGCACATAAACCTAAAAGTATAGTTGCTCCCCAGGCAGTAATAAATAAATTGATTCCAATGGAAAATTTCTAATAAAAATAAGATTCAATATTTGCTAATTCTAATGACATTCTCTTAAATATTGATTGTCTAAAGACTAATTTAACTTACATAAACCATTTAACAAAGAGAAAAAAGGATTTGCTTTTAGTTGGAGAATTAAGAAACAAGAGGCATAAATTAGTACATGTCTAGTGCTTCCAATGATTATGGTTAAAATATAAGTGAAGCAAGAAGATTTATTCAATATTAGAACTTGGGAGAAACAGAAGCTGCTCTAGGGACAGCCTCTTGCAGATTTCTCCTGAGCAATTCCTGAAATAGTTTATATAAAATGCTTCCTGAAGCAAGAAGACACTAAGCATTACTTTTCTATTAGCCTGGGGCTGAGTAATCAGGTCAATAAGGAATATCTCCAAGTGAATTCTTCACAGGCTTACATTTTACATTATCTTATATAGTAAAATCTATTCACCACTTTAAAACTTTCTTTGTCAAAAAGAGATTAATAAAGTTCAACTTTTTTACAATTTTATTCTGATTCTATATAGAGGTGTCTAGAACTTACTTGATAATTGCCTATTTTTCAACTTCTCTTTTGCGTTTAAAAATGCTTATCACTCCAGAGGTTTCATACCTATCTATGAGTTGCTAATTATGGAAATGTTACCTTGGTGTTCTCTTAAATCTATCCTTGCCATCATTTAATAGCAAACTATGAAGGCATGAAGTAGGCAGGCAGCTTGTGGGAGGTGACAAATTTAGAATTAACTACACATCTATAACCATGCACTGCTGTGTCTGCAACCATTGGTCGATCAATGTGGGTTTGCTTATGTCGATCTGTATTCAGTTAATGTGGACTGGGCTAGGTTTACCAGGGCTCTGGCGTTTGGATTGGCTCTCTTGTCCAGAAGGAGTTTGGTTACACGGTAGTGACCACAGTGTGCGGCAACGTGGAGGGCCGTCAGGTAGTCCAGGGTGACGTCATCAACAGGCGCCTTGTGCTGGAGCAGGTGCTTCACACATTCCACGTGGTCTCCTTGGGCAGCCATGTGAAGCGGAGACAGCCCATTCTGCGCATCAAAACCAAACCAAACCAAGACCACATTTTAGTCATTCCTTTCGGATTCTGAAACACGACAAAGTCAATTCTTGATCTCTGGAACCACTGGTAGCAGAGAAAAATAATTTCCACTCGACACCTAAACATACAGCAGATTATGTTTGGCAGAGAAGGAAGATAAGAGAATGTTTAATTTCATAACTGTGATATTCTTAGGCAAAAATTAATAGGTCTTTCATGAATGAATATATAGTACGTGTAGCAATTCAGTTGGCTCACAATTATTAGGGCAATATTAGATGTACAAAAACAAGTAATAGCTGATGCTTAAATTATCTGTATCCAATTCCATACATAGAAATCTACATTCAATTCATCTCTCTGCATGAATTTCTTTACTTCTCAATGGAGGGGAAAGTGGATGCAGGAGGAGCAAGTGGGTGGGTCAGGGAGAGAAGGAGACTTTGATCATCTCTTAGGTCCACACTGCTCGGAAATTCTGCAGCTTCTTTTTTCTATCATGAGTCGTGAATTGGATTTGGAGAAAGCAGTCAGATAAGAGCTAGAAAAGTATAAGGCAAATATGGATCACGTGTCGATGACCTCCCAACTTTAAAATTTTGAGGATAATCTAAATTTATCATCATTGATACTGCCAAAAACAGCTTTAGACTTAATCCTCAGAGAAGGTCAACAGCAGGACTACAAGACAGCCAAGTAGTTCACTGATAATTATTAGTCTAGGTGAGACTCTCATTTTTAAAAATTAAATAAAAAGCTTATAGGAAAAAGCTAAATTAGAAAACATTTGCCCATTAAAAGAAGGGGACTATTGTCTTTTCTTGCTAATCAATGCAAATACAGTCACTAGAAAATAACTGTTGACCAGGGATTTAGTTAGGCAGTCATTATATTCAAAGAAGCAGAAACTGTCTGGATAAAGAAGCCAGAATAGGCCAAAGGCCCAACATTCTCAACAAGGAAGGTGATTTCAGCAGTGTAGGACAGTCACAGATTATGCAGTCACAGATGTTTTATGCTGTATGCTTATGTATGAATGCTTTATGCTGTAACCTTATATGATGCTTTATGCTGTATCCTTATATATGAATGATAATTGATTTTACAAGAAGGCCATTAAAAAAAGTTCCATCTAGGTAACCCATGGTCTTCATTAGTGATATGACAATTACTGGCAGATTCTGTAGGTGAGATTATTTTATGGTTTGTGCAACAGTATATCTACCTACCCTCAATTTGATATAGGCCTTTTATTGGTTATAACATGACTAGTCTGAAATTTTGTTATTTCCATTTAAATTTCAGTCCGTTTCCTCAACAAAACTTTCCATAATTATCTTTGCATTACCCAGGCCAAAATGTTACATTTTAAAGACAGATCTCTACAACATTCTTAGTATAGGTATGAGAATAAAAACAATGCAGATGATTTATTTCTCGTCTTCATATATTTCTGATTTGAAGCCACCCTCTCATGATCTGTGTGGCACGTCTCTAAAGACTGAGTTCATTCTGTACAAATTTTGAATGTGTGGGCCGGTTTTTGCTCCAAATGATAGCAATTAAATATTCAATTAAGATATAATATAAATTAAAAAATATTTGCTGTGTTTGCTGCCTTATTTTCCTCAGCTTACCCTAGTAACAGCATCAGTTGATATGAATCATGTTCAGGGGATGGGGGAGATGAAATAGGGAGAAAATATTAAGACATGTCCCTTGTCTAAATTTTTGTATTTAAGGATCCGAGGGTTGTTACATGTCCCATTAAATAACTCTGTGTGATTATCTTCAAATTTTGTCTCATGATATTTTCTAGTAACCCAAAGAAAACCTTCAACAAATCAGCTCATCACTTGGTTTCTATTTATATGGATAAGAGTTTTCCCCATGGTTGGGCATGTTGATGAAATGAGACAAAAAATACTAGATGCACTGTGCCATGGAGAACAGTATGCTTGTTTATTGGTTCTTTGTAGCTGGCCTATCCTAACTCATGCTTTCCACATCACCTATTAATCTCAATTATAATCAACCAACACCACTAGTGAGTAATTCTTTTTACTAGTATTGTCTAAGAGATAAAGATTGGAGAGCCAAAAGACTTATCTTGTATTGCTACTTGTGCTTCTTTAAAAGACAGTTTTATATATATTTTATAGTCATCTCAGAGTATAATAAAAATGTAGCCTAATAGAGCGTAAGAAATATTCTCACTTATATATAATATTCTCATTCACGTATAATACAGTAATATTTACATTTCCATCTGCAGAGAGAATAGCAGGTAAAAATATAGAAAGAACTTGAAGTTATACATTTAATTCATCTTAATGCATGTATTTTTTTTATTTTAAATAATTTAAGAAGTTTGATATCTATTACTCATTCCTTGAACACAAATATTGAGCAAATAGAATACGCTTGGCTGATGCTTTGATTTCAAGAAGAATGGAGATTATCAAAAAAATGTCTTAAAGAGTTTGTTGGATCCCATCTTCCTCATAATGACTCACCTTCGTCCTTGCCAGCAAGGGAGCCCCCCGCTCCAGCAGAAGCTCCACCACTTGGTCATGTCCACTTCTTGCAGCGCAATGAAGGGGCGTCAAGCCATCCTGCCAAAAGAATGAAAGATAGACCTGAGTTCACTTTTAAAAAAAAAACAAGGTTGTATCTATTGCCACCTTGAAGAGAGGGTTTCCAAAACTCAGCCCTAGTGACTCAGTAGATAAGTAATAGAATTGCTATCAGTTAAATGATAAAGAACAGTAAGAGAGAAAACAAGACAGAGAGATCTCAGCAGAGAGAAAGAGAATGAGAAAGACAGAGACAAAACAGAAAGAGGGAGAGAGCAAGAGAAATCCCTTGTGTGGAGGTTTAATGTAAAAACCATTGTGGCTGGTCATGTGTTTGCATATTTAGGAAGATGGAAAAGCAGAGGGTGTTGCATTTGTTGAACTTGAAAGCCCTACCTGCCTGGAGCCACACCCAGAGATTATACTGTTGTACTATTTTCATTCTGGTTGTCCTAACACAACTCCTAGAAATTCTTCTTAATCTAACTTGTCTGTCTATCTTCCCTCTTGAATTGTCATTATTTTCATAAATTCTCCTAAAATGCTCCCTGAGGCTCGTAAAAGGGAAGGGTCATTTTTTCACATTCTTCTAAAGGTTTCCACTCACATTTTTCATCATTTTACAAAATACATAATTATGTTTCAAAAATTAAATTTATTATCAATAAATAGCATTAAAATAGTGTCAATAAAACTATGGCACAACTGTATGTTATGCTATTTATAAAACTTTCTGACCCTGATCCTGATAACCTCACAGATAGTTTCTGATTCTAGAGCAATCTCCAAATACCCTCTGTCTTTTGGGTTTTATTTTTCTTATTCATGGCCAAAAAGCAGAATAGCTGGAAAATATGAGGCAAAATATAAGAACAATGGGCAAGAAGTGAAACAGAAAATAAAATCATGGCTACATAAATTAACTGGTGATTTCAGACTTAAAGGATTGTCTCAGGGAAAGAGGTTGAGAAGGTAGGTAGCGGTCTAGAAAATGAGCGATGACGAGCAGTCAAGAGGACTTTAGAAGCTTCTGATTTATCCAGATCTGTAATGGACCATATCTCTGGGTTATGCTTTCCTCCTAATAAATATAATTCACCTGGATTACAACACTCTTCCTGATCCAACATTCTGGGATTTCTAAGCTAGCTATCTTCCATTTGCCCTTCCAGAGCCATGCTCTTCCCTTCTCCACTGTTTCTTGTCAGCTGGTTTGATCTCTCTCGATTGTATCAGTGGGCTACCCTGCCCTCTGGCTTCTGGGGCTGGCCAATGGGATATGCAGCAAGACGAGGAAGCAACTCCCTGAAGGATCTCCTAGATCTGGCTGTGACTCTTTGCCCAAGGTTACGCTCCTGCCAAAGCAGCCTTCTCCATACAATTTTCTCCTTTGAAAGGATGGTAACCTCTTCTACTTCTCACCTTTCAGGTCTAGGGTTGGTAATGAGCCCTGCTGTTAACTAGCCCCAAGGAAACCCCACTATCCCTTGTGCCTCCCCTTCAGTCCAGCCACAATGGTATAAATAAGCCCTTTAATAATCTCTATTCAAATTATCAAATTGGAGTGTGTCATCTGTTTTTGTCTAGGACCTTGATGATAATTATTCCTTGCTTTGCTAAAGCTATTTAGCCAGTATTGAGATACTAAATAACCAAAACAGACCTTGCAGTTTTGGTTACCTGGGAATTAGCAAGAAAAGACTGTCTTTTGAGAAAAAAGTATGTAACTACTGTAGTTGGGATGCCAAGTTATTTTAAAGTTTGCCAAAAGGAGCTTAAAAGACAAACAGTGTGGGCAAAGTGATTAAAATGACGAGGCTTTTGTAACTTGTCCTCAGTGCCCTATGGTGGAAACACAGAGCATTGGTTGCTATATAAGTGAAATAGCAGTTAGATACAGCTTGATTTCTCAAACATGTTCTTGGTGGGAGCTTCATTGAGATCTAGAGTTTGAGAAATCCAACACAGCGAATGAAGGCATGATGCGCACGGTCCAGCGTGTAGGCCCTGGAATCACAGAGCTCTGGGTGTGTGTCTCAGGTCAGCCCATCATGGGTGAGGCTCTCTGAGGCTCAGCTTCACGATATGTCAAATGAGGATGCTTTTTCTTGCCCTGTTTAATTTACAGCCTTGTTTGAAAAATGAGGGGATGCTGCCTTAAATCATTTTTAAAAAGGTAGAGTAATGTTTTCTATGGATTACATGAAATATTCATTGTGTAATCATGTTGAAACCTCTAAAATGCTCTCAGAGCAACAATAGGAAAATATGGAGAATACTTAATAAACCCGCAAGAACATCAAGGAACAATAAGGATTAAATAATTGGGTCTAAATCTTACAGTTTAGCGATGCAGTTTATCTGCTCTTATAAAAGACATGTGAATTATATCAAATTCAAGTTGCCCAACATGCTCAATCTGGGTAGATTTCAGATATTTTCTACAAAGTGCAGTGTCTCATTATTGTCCCCCATTAAATCTTTATCAAAAGGTTTTGTATTCAAGAACTTTTTAACTTACTCTTTGAATTTAGTTTTTACTCTTAGAGACTATGATCTGTTCATTATCTTTTTTTTTCTTTTTTTAAATTCTTAAGACTGTGTTTGAAGGTTACATTTTTCTCCCCTCCAGAGTCCCCTTCCCTGTGTTCTCTTTTTTTCTTCACTGGAATCAGTTCAAATCACATAGTGATGTCAGTAATTCTTAAAGGGACACCATTCATCTAGCTGGTAACCCACAGCATTAGTTTCTTACGACCATTTCTCTCCTTATCTTTTCCTCTCTTCCCTCTCAGATTATTCTTCCAGCAGTGTATCCTGAATTCTGTGTACTAATATAGGCTCTGCTAATTACTAAGCTGTGTGTCCTAGGTTAAGTTATATAACTCCTCTGGAACTCATTTTTCCCCTTGGTAGTCTCATTTCTCAAATGGAGACCTCCATATTTTCTCAACAAGAAAATAATAATACTTTGTAAGTTGTTAGGAAGATGAATTAAGATGATACTTGTATAGTACTTAGCAGGGTGCCCAGAACATCGTGTGCATATGACAATTGGTAGCCACTATTGTTATTATTTTAATTATTACTCCTAATAACAAGTAGCAAGGGTGATCCCTTTTTCTGATGTATTGTTCTTCATTCATCATCCTTTAATGATTTTTGTATACTTTTATTGTTTGCATTGAAATATGTATTTCAATATTTTAGCCATAATCCTTATAGGAAGTATTTCCACATTTAAATAAAAAATAAGTTTAAAAATAAAAATGAATAATGCCTTTAATAAAACTTGAATTAATAATATCATTTTAGCTGTTTTAACATTAAAATGAGGTTTTTCAGATACCAGAAAACCAGTGCTCCGGTGAAAATGTCTCAGAGTTTCACACTAGATTCTAGTCAATGATAAGAATGCCAATGAGATGCAAAATGTCTCAATGATTGACATAGTGCTGGTGAAAGTGGTGGAGAAACTACAGGTATGGTTTTTTTTTTTTAATTACCCCAAAGCCTTTATATATCTTGCTCTTCTCCTAATAATGAAAACATTATAAGTGAGAAAATAATAAGACCAAGGGAAATTTTTTGATGGAACATACTAAATTCAGAATGTTTATGACTAATTTGACTGCTAGGGGAAATTGAGACCTCTGTGAAAAAAATGAAACAATAATATTAATATTATTTTAAATTCCATATAAAGACACACTATTGTGCTACCTAAAAAGATAGTCAAAAACAAGTATAACATTTTTTAATTTAAAAATATATTTTTAAAGGACAAAAGAAAAAGCAAACCATATTCCCTTAGTAATCAAATATTATAGTTCCAGAATTGGCCTCCTGATTCCAGACCACAGTACTGCATTTCAGTATTTACCTCCTACTTGATTTTACTTTTGGTAAGAAGGATACAGGTCTGATAGTTATAGCCAAAACTGAAAGAACCTAACTGTTTTTAAAATCCTACTCCTTAGAGATGAGGAAGTATTTTCACTTACAGGGAAAAGCTCAGCACCACCTTCATTATTGTGACTGATCCTTAGGTTGTACTGGAACCAGTTTGCACACACTAGTGAGAGTCAATTTTTTGCACATCTTTTCCCAATTCTGCATTCAGTGATACCATATTGGTAGCTCCAATTGGCCATGGTGAAAGTATGGAAGTATTTACACCATGGAAATCATCAAAGGCAAAGGTTACAAATCAGAGCTTTTTATTTTATTTTTTTGAAGAGCTGATTATTAAACTTTTACCAGTACACTGCTAACCTAATCCCTTGGGTACTGTTGATTTGCATCTCTGAGTAAAGGGATATAGTCTGTCTTGTTAACTGCTGTTATCTCTAGGGTTCACAACACCAAGTAGGAAATCAATAATTATTTGTTTAAGGAAGGAATGAACAGAATGTCTGTACAATGTATAATTAGAAAATCCATTTTCACTTTATAAATTCTTGAATGCAATTCCATTGATTTGCTATATCTAAAGGCTACACTGGATGAAATACAGTCCAAATATTTCCTTCAAGAATAATAAACCAAGGCTTACATTTCATTGTTAACTTGCTCAAGGACAATTAGTTAATGGCAGAACTAGCATAAGAATCCATTTCTCTCCATTTCTTAGTACTCTTTTATGAAAAAACAATGCCTATTTGTAGTTAGACTTTTAAATTGTGTATGCAAATGTATGTAGGGAATGCAAATTAGAGCATCTTTTAAAGAAAAAAGCAAATATTGTGATGATCAATAAAAACAAAATCAAGGGCTTCCCTGGTGGCGCAGTGGTTGAGAATCTGCCTGCTAATGCAGGGGACACGGGTTCGAGCCCTGGCCTGGGAAGATCCCACATGCCGCAGAGCGGCTGGGCCCGTGAGCCACAACTGCTGAGCCTGCGCGTCTGGAGCCTGTGCTCCGCAACGAGAGAGGCCCGCGCATCGCGATGAAGAGTGGCCCCCGCTTGCCACAACTGGAGAAAGCCCTCGCACAGAAACGAAGACCCAACACAGCCAAAATCAATCAATCAATCAATCAATCAATCAATCAAACATACGCATCTGATTCAAGATCCTCATTAAAAAAATAATAATAATAAAATAAAATAAAATAAAATAAAAAAAACAAAATCAATTGCCTCAATAATAAATGAATACTCCAGAAAAGCATTAATAAGAGCAATGTGCATCCTTAAGACATTGACCAAGGTAAAAGTTTTTTGCATTTACAAAGTGCTGTCTTTCCATTGGTACTCTCAATTATTAGAGAGTCTCAAGAGAAACAGAAAGGTAAGTGTAAAGGGACTCATTATGTTAGAAATGTACTTAAAGGAGGAGGTACAGAAACTCTTTCCTTTAAATATAGAGAACAAGTAAGCAAAGCATGCAGCATTATATGTAATTGTTCCAAATTCTGCACACCTACAGCATAGCAAGGGAAAAGGCATGCCATCAAAGCGAAGGGTAGAAACCATATAAAACTCTGATGCAAAGACAATGGACACCGCAACAAAGATCTTGTTAGACAAAGCAAACCACTCCAGAACTCCCAGATGATAATATGACACAAGTGCTCTGGACCAAATGTCTTAGAGAAATGAGATTAAGAAAGCAACATTTCCTGAGGTCATTAAAACCCAAAATGTATAGTCTGGGATTGGTGTGGTTTCTAGAAGCTCAAAGATGATAAGGTTTATTAAACAAAATATTTGTTAGCCTCAAGATTTGCAAGGGAATTAAATTGGATCCTTATTCCTTGGACTATGAGAATGCAAAGTCCCAGAATTAAACAAAGTGAAGATAAAATATCACAAGGGACATATTCTATCTACCAACTTCCATAGACTTCTTCTACCATATATTTCAAAATTTTATATAATAGGAATGTTTAAAGTTTTGCTTAAGTCTATGATTAATCAAGTCTACTCCAGAGAATTAATATTAAAGTACAATACTAGTTTAGTTTAATGTTTAAGCAAGTAATTGTGCATAATTTCCATTACATAATAAAAAATTATGAGTAGCTAAGTAATCTACTAAACGCCACTTAAAAAATACCTAAGAGTTGATTCTCACACGACCCTATAAGGTAGGTAGTATTATAGCCTAAGCTCAGAGAAGGCAAGTAAATTGCCAATGTCATTCAGCTTGTAAGCAGTAGAAGCAGGATTTGAAATTAGGTAATCTGCATTCAAAGTCTGCAGTTTCAACAGGTGTACTGTCCTGCCTATCTTATGATTTATTTGTTGGGAGTGTGTAAAAACTCAGAATTATATTTAACTCAACAAGTTTGAAATGAATGAAGGGCACTGCCTCTTAGCAAGCTGACATGAGTAAAAGTGCAACATAATAACTGTATGCCTTTTTTTCCATAAGCATAGTAGGAGATCTCCTGCTCAGATCCCTATAGCATAACCACTTAAGAAAAATGACTTAGGAGCTGAAAAGTTCGAAGCAAAAGATTTTCAACATGTATTAAAGTATTTTACATAAAAACCACACTCTCATAGCTTAATGTATGCAAATGAGTTTGGGTTCTTGATATTTACAGCTCGCCAAATCAGAGATGAGTAAGTTCAATCTTTGATCTTTGTTCCATGAAAATCAATAAGCAAGGACTTGAAAAACTGTCTCATTGAGGAGCTAGCATTCTGCTTCTCCAGGCACTTATGAGCAAATATTAATTCCACTTTACATATGATGTGCAACCTTTAAATGCTGTATGAGGTTTAAATCTAATCCAAGAAAGCAATTTCCTTGAAAACACATTGCCTGTGTTTAGGGACTGGCATTTTAAAGTGTCTGCTAAAAGAATACAAAGAATAATAATGGTAGGAAATTGAAAGAACAGAGACACTCACCCTAGTTTTGGCATCGATCTGACCACCACGATCCAGTAAGAGCTTCACCATGTTTGTGTTTCCCCTTTTGGAAGCCACATGCAGAGGAGTGATTCCATTCTACACCGTGGAAAGACCAAACAAGAGCATGTTGGGTATGACAGGGCATGATGGTGATGGCTTCGTATTAGCACAAAGGAGATTGTGACCTATTTTGTAATTTTATCTGAGGTTTCTATGGTTTCAATGCTTTTGATTTTTAAGGAACAAAAAAAGCACACAAACCACAAAGCACTGTAGAGAATGATAAATGGAATGAAACTGCATAACTAAGTTAGTCAATAACTACAGCATATGTACTGAATGTACACATCATAGTCAAGAGACAAAGGGAGAACTTTGGCATAATATTCAATAGAAACAAAATTTCAGATCCTACCTAGATAGAGCCCTAGGCTAAAGTCTATCTTTCTTATTATAACACTTATGTACTTAAAGATTCTGGGATCCTGAAGTTTACTATGCTTAAAAATAGAGTACACATACACATATCAATACCCAATGGAAAAATGATTCTTAAAAACACCTTCTTCAGAATAATTCAGTATGAAAAACTTGAAAATAACTCAATGTAGTTTCAGAGAAGAAGACTTCTAAGGACAAAAATACTATATACATGAATTATATGTATTTCTTTTCTTGGCTACCATATACCATCATTAGGTCAAGGATGTGTACCTGATTTTTTGGTATGTTATGATTTTGCAAATATTCAAGTACTGCATTTACTGATTCATATTAAGTACACTGAGTTTTATAATTGTCATGTAAGTGAATTCTTTCCAGTGAAAGCATACCATTAAAACTATAACACAACATAATGTCTTTTTACTATTTCAGTAAGACTCCTCATATGAGCAAATTCTCAATTTATTAAAAAAAAAAAATCCCTGTCAAATTGTATGCCCTATAGTCACTGTTAGGACACAGTATAAATGTAGTTATACATTTTATACTTAATGTTTTAACAGTTTAATTTTTTTATCAACTTGAAGCTGCTTGTTCATGATTCGTGGTGTGACCTTTAAATGTAACTGCTCATACTGATGTGAGAATCAACATCTTCCTCATTGCAAATGATTTGCGTGCATGTGAACACACTATCCTGACACACTATTTTTCACATGTTGGGTTGTGACGACTTACTGTGATTTGAAGGGAAAAAAATGGAAAATCTAATATCTCCAGCACAGGTAAATCCAGGTAAGGAAAAGGAAATAAAATCTTTATCATTGTTAATTTTTACTTTAGTAAAATGCCAAATTCTCTGGTGGTCCAGTGGTCAGGACTCCACGCTTTCACTGCCAAGGGCCCGGGTTCAATCCTTGGTCGGGGAACTAAGATACCGCAAGCCATGCAGCACGGCCAAATAAAATAAAATAAAAAGAAACTATTTTAATCCATACCCTGGCTGTGAAGTCCACAGCAGCTCCCCGGTTTAGAAGAAGAGTTGCCACATTGACGTTTCCATAGTGGGCAGCAATGTGCAAAGGGGTGAAACCGCTCTGTGGAAAGCAAAGAAAATGACAGTCAGTAAAGCATTTCACCTCTGTATGTTGCAGTCACTGGATTAGTGAAGAAAATCACATCTACCTAATACGTGAACAATGCAATTCAGATCATAAATGCTTTAATAAGACTTTTTAAGTTTCAGTGCTATTATTTAAATTTAGTGGTAAATAAGTCAACATATAAACAGGTAAATAAATATCCTACATTTCTTGGCAACATTATTTCCAATTACATTAACAATTTATCTATTTATGAGATTTGTTATCTGTATGAAACCATGTTTCTTGAGTTGATTTAGCTTTAGAACAAAACGATATGATTAAACAGCATATTTTTTCAGCCATAGAAGTAATATAATTATGAATAAAAAATGTTTTCTCCAGAGAAAATCTCAAAACTTCTATTTTTTTTACTTGTTTGTGTTTTGGTTTGGGTGTTTTTTAAAATGAAAAACAGCATTGGTTGATATTGTATCTTTGGAACTATGAAAATATTGTGAGAAATTCTTACAGAACATATACAATTCATCTTACATCATTTACATTGTCCTGACATTTCTATCCTCTTTAACAACTATGTTTAGTCAGACTATATTGTTATAATAAAAAAAAAGTTTTAAAAAAATTAAACAATATACTTGGAATTAATATGAATATAAAATAAAGAAAAAAATTAAGTGGAACCCAATTTTGAATGTTAATTAAACCAAATCTTATCAATAAAATAAGATTGATATAGAATAAAATAAGCAAGTTGAATCAATTACATGAGCATTAGAGAATAGTTTACTATCAGAATGTTTTAAAAATGAGTCTGAAAATCTTAAATGGAAGAAAAGCATATTTCCTTTCTTTTTTTTTCTAATGAAAATTTAGTTAGAAATCTGCCATTTTCAGAGTAGAAGCATATTAATTCTTTTCTTATTAAAGTATGAAAAGAGGCATTATTCTTGCTCTCCATAATATTCATTGCTTAATAAAAGATTATAGGAAAAATAAAGACTGTTCCTGTAAAACTGGATATCAAATCCTGCAGTTTTGAGGATATTTTGCATTGTTCTCTTTTATTTGAAATGAACTTTGATGTGTATAATACTGTTTCTAAGAAACATTATCTAAATCACAACCATTATTTTTCTATTCACTTGATATATAGATTTTGGTGACTTTATTTTTAAAATGGCCTAAATAAGCATTCAGATACCTTAGGTAATAGAAATTCCTCTGTGCTATCAGCCAAATTAGCTGCAAATAATTTCTGACTGTAGCAAATCAAGACACAAAATAAGAATAGTAACTATCAATCCAAATCCTACTCTTGTGGTCATGATATTTTTATTTTGTGTCTACATGATGGCAAATATTAGTGTCAATATAGAAGAAAAAAATCAGTCTACAACCTGGCTATTATTTTATAAAATGCCAAACTTTAGTATTTTAGGAAATAATTGACTAGATGTTTTTCATTTTTATCTTGATATTTCCTGTCACCCAGTTATATCCTGAATATGCATCTTTTATTCAAGTTACAATTTAATTTCAGAAAAACACAGTGACTGCTGATGAATCATTTTCAAATTATTCAAGTATAATAATATTATTTTTCCTATTTGCAGAAATAAACTAATTTATCTTCTGACACAGCCTCATTGAAAATCCATGATGATGCCTCAGGCTATGACTCTTGGATCAACACGAGGCTGGTATAAGCCCCTCAGAGGAACTTTTCCCTGAGTAACATGGAGGTGGAAGGCTCAGGTCACCTTCCTACAGGACTATTGATGGAGGGGTTTTCCCTCTTTGTTATTCTATTGTCCCCGAAGAAATATTTCTAACTCAGTATGTATCTACTCAAATTGCTGCTTTCAGCATAATGATTAGAGCCAATACTGCTTTAAAAAATATTAACGATTACCAAAAATCACCTACAAAAGAAAGGTATTAAAATCGGTAATTAAGATATATCAATTTGTATGATTCCAGTCTTGAGCAATTTCACCAAGCAGTTAGGCTTTTTAAAAAAAATCTCTGACCTAAGTTCCACACTCAGACATGGAACAGAAGAAATGATATGAATAATTCAAGTCTATTCACATTTCAATGGGTAAATTTGTCAATAAACAAGATATTAGGTTTAGAAATACACTACTCTTGGTAAATACTAAGTGTGAATGCTCAAAACCCCCATAGGCCCACAACCCAGTGATCATATGAGATGTTAGTCTAAAGAACTCCCTCAGCAAAGTGAAAATCAACCTACATAAGCAGTTGCTTGCCTTTGAAGATTAATTTTTATAATATAGGTTAATTTTTATAATATACTTTCAACAATGTTTGTGTTAGTGCCTCGTATACCACACCCCCCCCCCACACACACACTCTCAGAGGCTTCTGAACCAAATACTCTTGTTGATTTTGTTAATTGATGGGACTTATTTAGGCATGTGGAAAATAGATGATTTCATGACAACTATTGTAAGAAAGCAAGATAAAAGTAAATGCTTTGCTCATGATAGGCTCAATATCATTACTGATTATATACAGTGTGGTAAAAATAAAAAGACAGAATAGAAGGGCAACTGCAATTAGGTAAGAGGATGAAACAGTGGCAGAGAAACCTCCTTAAATTACACTTCACTAAATTCTAAATGGAGAATTCTCATTAAGAAAGGAGGTCACATCTCTTATTGGCCAAAAGTTAATAATAAAGCTCACTTAGTAAAATATATATTACGGAAGAGTCTTGTTTCATTCTCTACTCTAATAAGCTATTTAAAGTTTCACTGATTAAATAATGCTTCAAATACATGCTATATTAAAATTTTTGAATTATCCATTTGCCTTAATTATGGGCAAAGTTTCCAAATTAATTAATTTCCTAATAATGAAAGTTCCAATCATTAGTATAAATTAGTGAGCATTTATTCTAATTGGACAAAAAATAAAATAAAAACAAGGTATATTTTGATATAACTGCAATACTGTACCTCGGTTGTCCTATTCACCATCATCTGAAGCAGTGTTGTGTGGGAAAAAGAGGGAAAATATTACACAGTGCAAAATTAAGGAAACATTCAATCGGTTCTCTGCAATTGAATATACCGTTCCAGCATGCCAAAATGCATTCTACAGAAAAAAGACAACTATAACATTATACAATTATATCTTTCTAATTCTGGTTCTATTATTTTTTTTACCACAAATAGAAATAGAATGAATAAGCAGATTTCTAAAAAGCTGAACCTCACCTTTTAAAGAAAATTATCTTGAGGTTTTTTTTCTGTTTTCTTACTGTACTCAAGAGACAGTCCCCTTTTTTTCTGAAATACCTCTGAAAGTAAATTACCCCTTTTGATGACCAGAAGTAATTTTGCATTATCACCATGGCCTACTTCTTCATCATCTCCCAGGAGGAATCTGGTGGCCGAAGAGTGCCTTTCCACAAATGTATGCAGCTTTTACCTTGGATTGTACGTCAGCGTTGTGATCGTTCTGAAGCAGGAGTGCAGCAGATTTGGTGTCATCTTTCCTAGCTGCAATATGCAGAGCTGGCAGCCTCACTTTCCCTTTGGTGTCATTCTCCAGGAGGACGGCCACTGCTTGGTTGTGTCCTTGCTGGAGCGCCACCGCCAGGGGCGTAAAGCCATCCTGGTGAAACACAAGAAAAAACCTTCCAGCAACTTTTGGAAGCCTGGGATTCACCTCCAAGAAATAGTGCATCTAATTTTCAAATTAGTGATTAAGATTGACAAGAAAAATGAAAGGATTAATTATTACTGTGAAGATTAAAGCAAATTATCATCGTTTGTTGTACTATGTACTGGCTTCATCGGATTTTTTAAAATACCCATTCTATTTATTTTTTAAAACATCTGCATTTCCTAACAAAGCATAATGCACACAGGATGTATTCAAATGTGTTTTGAATGTGAAAATAAAAATTTGAACCAACCCTAAGTAATGCCTGCTTGTGGAAAGGAAAATGTGGGATGGGTAGAAATAATGGAGAACAAGTCTGACTGAGAATCAAAGATATGGTAGCCAAGACAGGGAAATAAATTACATGATTAACTATGCAAGTTGCTAAATATCTCACAACAACTGTTAATGGAATGGTCTGTTACCAATTAATTTGGGAAGTTTAGGACATAATATGATCTAAAATTCTTTGGCAAATAAGGCTAATTCATTAAGTTTGCACTTAGTTGAATTGTATATTATTTAAATCATTTAGATATAAAATTGTGCTAAGTAATGTAAAGAAAATCAGTCTTTCAATTCGAAACTTAACAAACAACTAAAAAAATAACAAAGATCATCAAAGTTAGAGAAGCCTTAGATGTAGATAGATAACCACATTAGAAAAATTAGAAGCTATGTTTTCTCTCTAGAAACAAGTATTCAGCAATGGAAAGGTGATGAATAAGTAGAAAAAATACACGTATATATTCTAGGCTCTGTTAATGTGAAAACCTCCTTTAATTCACAAAAGCTTGAAAATAAGTCTCAGAGTTAAATGTTTCCATTCACAGAAGAGATGAGGGCAATTGGATATGGTACATCTATTGAATATATTCCAGAGACAGTGGCAATTTATCAGCATCTAACTACTCCATTTGTTTTCAACAGTAATTTTTTAAAAGGTAACTGTAGACTTCGGAGGGAAAATCATTTCCCTCAAATGCATCATATCATATATGCACTACCACAGTAAGAGTTGAATTTTTTAAATTAGAATTGAATTTTAAATAAATACATTACTTAATGGAGTGGAAGAGTAAAGCATGTAGTGCTGTAAGATGAAAGAGAGTAGCCTAAATTTAGAACTTTGTTTGGCACAAATTAAGCCCTCTGTGAAGGAGGAAAGAACAAGCTCATTACCATGCACACATTTAATTTGATTCCCCCCTGAAACACTGGGATAGTTTATATTAAAAGAATGTGAACTTTATTTTTTCTTAGAGACAAGGCATTTGCTGACAGCACAGAACCTAATTAAAAAGTTTTTAGCCTTCAATTTTGGTAACATTCAGGAAGAAGGAAGAAAGCAGAGAATTATAAAAATGGTACTGGACAGACAGAGAACTCCCTTCAGAGAATTTAACTTTGGACCTCCACCACATGGATTTCATTCGAATCTACACTTCATGGGAGAAGGGTAAAGATTTGAAATGATTTTTTGAAGTATCTTCACTAACTCTATGAAAAGGAAACCTATATTAAAAATCTGTAGCTTCATTTTTCGTCATTTATTTACCAATGCTAACTGCTATAATTATGGGAAATTTCAACACTTTAAATATTTCTTTTCAAACATGAGTTTCATTGCCATACTGAATGATCTCATCATTATCTGATTTTTAAAGTGGTCACAGTGTCTTGATTAGTAACTAAGTTTTGCAAATTAGGGCTACTAATGGGTTCAGGCTAAGTGTCTTCTTTAAGTATATTCATACATGTACACACAACCATAGAAGGCATTTAGCAATATAGCCTAAAAGATCAAATAGTAATCAACCATATAGCCCTGTGAAGATGTTATTCATTCACAGAATGATCGACTAAAAGGGAACATGCAAAGATTTTTCCATTAGTGTATTTCCTGATAACCATTCGGGCCAGTGGTGTGGAATTAATCAACTAAGTTTATACATATCCAGTCAGGGAAAATTAATTTTACTTATTTAAATGATTAAAAAACAAAACAAATATATGTTTGTTTAGAGGCATATATGTGTCTAAACTAGGATTCAAAACCTCACGTGATTTACTTGCAACAGTCATATTTCTTTGTGGAAATAAGAGACAGTTTTAATTCTCTGAGAATCAGAGTGTAATACAGACTCCACTGATGCAACATACATAAAACGGTATTTCTGGAAGCAGAGTGAGATGCTACAGAGGTCCAGACTGGAGGAGCCTTGAGAAAGCTGACAATGCTGTCAGGCTGTATTTCCCTAAATCATACACTAGAAAAGTCTATTTGGTGAGTAGAACTCTGTAGTGTAAAGGTTTCTCTAGGTAAATGATTCTGCTTTCAAGGAAATAAAGTAAAACAAATACATATTTCCATAGTTTGGTACATTTCTCAGAGGTCCTAATGCAGAGAGATATAGTCTCATACTGTTACCCAAGCTTTGCCTGAGGATATTCACGTGCTACTCATTGACAGAATGTGTCTCAGAAAGTCATACAATCATAATCATAAAAATCACGCTGTACTCATGTGGTAGGAGTGTAAAATCTGTGTGTGCTGAGTAGAGAACGTGAAATCGTTTCATACTAGGCAGTCGTGTTTTCCAGTCATAAACAGGAACTGTGGTCCCATTAATAGTGATGTCTTGGGATTGTTTTTAACTAATGAGAGTAAGCTGTCAGAAAGTTATTGCCAGGCTCCACAAAAAGTTTTGTCTCATAGGTCCTGGACGTGAATTTAATAGATTATAAATGACCTCTCCCCACAGTGCAGGGTAGAAGGGATTTCATGTTTATTTCACCTAAAGACTTAATTGTCCAGAAGGAGGCCATATTAGACATTAAAAGTTATCAAGATAGTTTCTGGGTGACAGCCATCCATCTACCAGTCATCTTCCACTCCAGGGCAGGAGTTTTAAAATTTTGTCAGTGGAGCCACAGAACATGAAATAGGAAAACTAAAGCCTGGTTGCTTTTGGGTGAGGAGAGGCATGTCCCAGTGGAGCTCTCTTCCCCTCCTCTCCTGGGTCACCTACTCCCAACCTTCTAGTGGCCCCTGAGGCATTTTCTCCAAGCTCAAAAGCATCCTGAACGTCACTTAAAAATCACTGTTCCAAACAATCACTGAACTCCCTCCTTAATCCGTTTAGGCAAAAATGAGAAGGAAAATACAAAGCAGGTTCGGCTTATTGGAGAACACACACAGGAAAAGGAAAGTGATGTTGTAAGTTGGCCCATTCCAACCCCTTTTTATGTCTAGATGGCCTGAACGTTTTGAGACTGGATTGATTTTGAACATTCTATTCAGTTGTTGCCATAATCACAGTCACACAACCACATGTCATAATTTGTACTTCATAAAATATGAACAGCTTTCTGATGACATATTCCTCATGAAATTGTGTGAACATAAATAACTCTGAATTATTGCTAATCATTAAAAAACTTTCCTTTAAGGAATTGTATTAGATCCTAACAAAGATAAAACACTGATGAAAAGAGATGGATAAAATTTACTATAAATTGATTTTAGAATAGTACAAAGCTCCCAAAAGCTAGAGAATGGCAAATTGATGGAAGCATGATTTCACGTAAGAATAAATTGACATGAATCCCAAATCAAGGCATAAACTCATTGAACTGTGTGCACTGGGTCATTCGTTCATGGCCACTGTTGTAGCTTACAATAGTAACATGAACACTCGTAGGATAAAGGTAATGGAGACCCTTTGCATCTGGATACAAAGAACATGGACATTAAGATCAAAGAATTCAGGTCTTTAGAGTTGACAGTCTTACCTCAGTAGCAGTGCTCTGATTAGCTCCATTTTCCAGCAAATATTTTACAACATCAATGTGGTTCTCTTGGGCAGCCATGTATAAAGGAGTGAAGCCATTCTGAGGACAAACAGTGAAAAAGGTATCTTCAATCATTTGTAAAGTTTAAACCAGGGAAGAATACAAGACAAAGAAAGAGAGAATACTGTGAAGCAAAACTTTGAAATGGTGAAACATATAGCATACCTTCACACTGAAGAAGTCATACATGCATTTACCATCAGAAAACTAGACAAATCAAAGTTAACCAATTCCCACCAACAATTTTTGAAAGATGAGGAGAAAGGGAAGAAATACCCCCCTCATTTCCTGCCTTCATTTCAGCACCAGAGATTCACATTTCTTATCACCCAACACTGTGTTAAAACTAAAGATATTTAGTAGCTTAATACCTATATAATTCTATAATATATATCATTCATTATATATAATATCTATATAAAGTAGTATTTATGTAGTATCACCTATATTTATCAATTCATAAACTATTTAAACAGATGACGATTATCTTGAATATATACATTTCAACACCCTTAAAAGTATAAATTATTACTCATATCAGAATAAGCTGAGAGATTGCAAAGCTGATTGAAAATTTTAAAAATCTGTATTTCAATGTTCTGCTTGAGGTAGCATGATTTATACCGAACATCTTTACATTACTTTTTAAAAGCCATTCTGAAATTCTATCATTCGTTAATTCTCATATTCATTTATTCAATTATTTACTAAAAATCCAAGCACTGGTAGCTGGGCCATCACTGGGAAACAATGATAAACAAGACAGACATCTGCCCTCATGGAGTACATACTATGGTAATATGATAACATTATGTAGTCATAGTTATTTTTTTTTTAAAGCACTGAAATTTTGTAACATGAGTTTGAAACTAAGTATAAACCTGCAAATTTTCTTTTCATTAGATCCTTTGCTATATATAATACTTCATTAAGGTAAAAACCCACAAAACTTTATTTAAAAAAGAAAACTTGTGAAATAATTCATCAACTCTCAAAACACAGCATTCTCTTAAAATTATGTCAGAGTCTTAAAGACAGTTGATTACGTTAAAAATTCCACACATTAATGAGAATGACTAAAAACATAGATGAAACTTCAGGTATTTCTAAAAATTTACAAGGAGAGAAAATTTTTTTTCTCTTTTGAAAAATTCTTTTCATTTTTGAAAAATTCTTCTGTATACCTTGTATAAGTGTGGAAACATTCAAAATGGTCAAGATAGAGCGAAATACAAATACAGAGTATACAAGTAGAACAAGAAAAGTAATTTTAAATTTGATTACAAAAGAAAATCTGTAGGTTTCAAATGATGGTGGAAACTTTAAAACTAAGAAACATTACAAACGGAACGAACTGACAATTTTGTAGGATTCAGGAATAACTTGCTAGCTGGAGAGCATATTTTTTAAAACACAGAAAATAGGTGAAATCTTGTGTATTTTAAGAACTGAAGAGGTGGCGGAAGGATGGAATTAGAGATTCAAAGGAAGGGAAAGCCAGTGAGGATGATTAAAAACAATGAGTGGGTGTGGAAAGGGGCTCTTTCATGACAAGTAAAAGGCAGGGATGCAAAAAGAACTTTGAACAGAATAAAACAATTTGCTTACATGCTTCCCTCTGACAGAATCTTGTGTGTAGATCAGAAGAAAGGGAAATAGTCTGTGGTTACCAGATGAATAGGGGAAAGGAGAGATATGCCATCCTTAGGCTCTTGTGCTGGGTCCTGAACTTTAGAGAGACCTCTTCTAGCTGATCAGGGCAAAGGATCCAGAGGGCCAAGGCGGCATGCCCATCCTGATCCTGCAGCTCCCCTGCTTCCAGATCACACACCAGACATAAAACCACCCAGAGTTCCTGCCCACACAGCCCCAAGTGTGGTTCCAGTGCTGGCTCAGATTTCTTCCTTGGGTTCATCGTCCCAAGGGTCCACGGGTAGGCGTACCCTACAGTAGGCTGAATAACACCCCCAAATATGCCCACATCCTAATTACCGGAACCTGTAAATGTTAACTTAATGGTAAAAGGAACTTTGTAGATGTGATTAAGTTAAAGATCTTGAGATGGGGAGATTATCCTGAATTATCCAGGTAGGCTTGATATAATCACAAAAGGTTTTTATAAGAGGGAGGCAGGAGGTCAGAGAGAAGATACCACACTGCTTCTCACTTACAGCCTCAAGTAGGAACCAGAAGTGCCAACACCTTGGTTTTAGCCCTGTAGGACTGCTTTTAGACTTCAGACTTCTAAAATTATACAAGAATAAACTTGTGTTATCTTAAGCCACTGAATTTGTGCTAATTTGTTACAGCAGCAACAGGAGTCTAATACACACTCTTAGAGTTGTTTGTGAGGGAGGGTGGAAGTTAGGAGATGAACAGAGCTTGAATGTGCAGGCTGGGTGTGTACATCTTTATACATGATGCTCTTGTGGTGCGGATGGGGCAGGGGATGAGGAGAGGAGGGGGGCCAGAGTGCAAAATCAGCCCCAATCCTGCATGGAACGAACTCCAAGGTTTCTAAGAAGTCTAAATTTAGACCTATCATATTGCTAGAAAGATATATTTACCAAGGTAGGAGGATAGGAGAAACTTATTTGATAGTATATTAGCTTGATATATAGCTTTTAGTTTTAAAAATATACTGTAAGTGGACCTCTTTTGCAGTCTTGTCCTGGGCCCTGCAAGTGTTAATGGTGGGCTAGAGTAATAGAGAAAGAAAAGGGAAAATATAAAAAATAGAGAAATATCAAGGCTGACAACATATAGTATCTGGTGGGGAAAGGGCAGTGACAGACAAATGATCAGTCTCTCGGTTAGAGGGCATCATGAATACCATTTGCTCCTTGTGCCACAACCTCAGCATGCAAGGCCTTCCAGCAGAGTGGGAGGCACGTATAAAGAACGATAAAAATAAAAATGATTTCTTGAACTTCTGCTCTATGCCATTCACTGTGGGAAATGCTTTGACTCTACTGCTTCAAATTACCATGACCACATGCTCCGGTTTCCCCAGGACGGTCTAAGTTTATGCATAGTTATCTTGGAGTAATTATTAATAGTATCTCAGTTTGGATGATAAATTAAATGGCCCAACATCATCTCTAATCTTTAGAATAGTGCTGTAACATTGGTATTATTATCCCCAGTTGAAATAAGGCAGTTGAGGCTCAAACACTTAGGTAACTTGGCCAAAGTCTCCCAGCTAATAAGTGAACTGGAAGTGACAGACAGGAGCCAGTACATGGCCAGCCTTCTTCCCCATAAAGGAGTTGGGATTTGATCACGTGGATGTGTGGCTCGCAGCCTGGCTGTGTTATAGAAACTCCTGTGGAAACTTGTAAGAATGCCTAGGGACCACCTTGCCTCTCCTGAATGGTATTCTCCATATATGAAGCCAAAGTACATGCATTTTTTTAAAAAGCTCAATTTAAAAAACTGCCCCAAGGACATTGTTTTAGGAGATGCAGAACAACTGAATGGTTTTGGGCACGGATCACGTAGGCATTTTGGAAAGTTCACTCTGGTGACTACAGATGCCTTGGTTTGGGGTAGCAGGATTCAAGAATGGAAGTAAGGGATCAGTTTTTGCAATATTTGCGATAGTGTATTTAAATGAAGACGGTAACATGAGCTAAGACAGCACCTTGGCTAGAAGGAGGGGGAGCTATTTACTGTTACTAAACGTATGAAGTAAGAAGGCAGTAAAGATTTACTACAGGTCCTAAAGATGTGGGAAATTATCCTTCCTTAACTTACTGATGCTATTTAACAAGAAGTAGTCCACCAGAGAATGTGAAGCACACCTCTGGGTAATTGGGAAAGGGCATGGCAGCACTTTAACACCATTGTAAATTTTATAGGAAAGCTTTTATCTTCCCACATAAATAGGTCAACCACACAGGATTATTGGCTCCTGTGTCCATGTACCCAAGTGCTTTCCAATATATTATGTCTCCACGTTTTTCTAAAATAGTCTGGCTGCAGGTAGGTATGAAAGTATATGCATTTTCTCCTTTTTGGTATAAAAAAGTCAAAGAGATCTGGAGCCCAGGTTGATACTTGAAGGATGCGTACAAGTACAGCATTATTTGTTGTTAGGGTAATTCCAGGGTGACCAATAGATGCCTCTACCAACTGGTTATTAAATATTTTGAACATTATCCCTCTCCGTGGCAAATTATTAATTATTTGCCATTCATTTATATTTATTCACTAAAACTGTGTTTGGTGACTCTTTGCTGCTAGGCATTGTGCTCAACTTTGGTGATTCAGAGATGAAAGCTCCCTGTTTATTAGGAGCTCACTGCCCAGGGGCTGAGATGGGCAAGTAACCAAACTACTGTATTACAGTTCAGTGAACACATATATAGTTAGTTTCTTTAAAAAAAAAAGTTATGTGTTGGGTATAAGGAGAACATAAAAGGACACAGAGCTCAACTGGATAAAAAATTACATCTGGGGCTTCCCTGGTGGCGCGGTGGTTGAGAATCTGCCTGCCAATGCAGGGGACGCGGGTTCGAGCCCTGGTCTGGGAAGATCCCACATGCCGTGGAGCAACTAGGCCCGTGAGCCACAATTACTGAGCCTGCGCATCTGGAGCCTGTGCCCCGCAACAAGAGAGGCCGCGATAGTGAGAGGCCTGCGCACCGCGATGAAGAGGCGCCCCCGCTTGCCGCAACTAGAGAAAGCCCTCGCACAGAGACGGGGACCCAACACAGCCATAAATAAATAAATAAATAAATAAATAAATAAATAAATAAAAATAAATAAATAAACAAACAAACAAACAAACCCAAAGTTAAAAAAAAATTACATCTGAAGGAAACACAGGGAGGGATACTTGGAAGACACTGGGAGTGATTCGGTTTGAGCTAAGATATGAAGACACTGAATTTAGGCACAGAGGCAGGAAAGGTATTTCAAATAGAGGAAACCCCATGAGAAGAGAAAACCCTGACCATATAGGGATCTTCGGAAAATTCACTGTGACTAGTGGGGTGAGGAGGCTGAGACAGGCAGGGATCAGCCCCCATCCGTCACGCTGAGGCACCTGAATTTTATTCTGAACCCTTGGGAGTCACTGAAGGGTTTTAAGCAGGGGTTTGACATGGTCACATTTGCATTTTAAAGAGATTAATTTGCCAGAGAGGGGAGGATGAATTAGAAAATGGCCAGAGAATAGTCTGGAGGAGTAGAAAGAAAGTTTTTGTCATAATTCAGATGAGAAGTGAGGATTAGAAACATTAAAATGGTTTTGAGAGTTTGAAATGTTGTTTAGTATTCATGTATTTATATTCCACTTAAAGATTAGAAGTGGTTTCAGTCTGCATGAGTTATTAGTTATTGATAACATTTCTCAGATTTTTTAAAAAGTTAAAATACTTTTCTTCAAATCCAGAAATTGTATCATATTTAAGAGAATTCAAACACTTATAATATTACCAAGAATGTTGTTCCTATTTTCATTAGTGATATATGACCAGTAATCAGGTTTTAGCCACTGGAGAAAAAAATTTTTTTTTTGATAATTGGATTATCTGGGAAAATTGAATGAACATGAGCTGATAATCTTCCTATCAAATGTTAGATTTATTGCAGTTTGGGGGAACATTTTAATGCAATAAACCTATTGATATCTGTACGTCATTTCAAAGAAATTATATAAGAGACAAATAATGTCAGTATGAAAAGTAATAAATGGTTTAGAATCAATGTTTTGGATAAGGATCAAAACTCTAAGAATTATCAATATTACCTATTTTTGCAAAATCTTAACTTTTCAGACATAATTTTGCCAGAACATATAACCTTATTCTTCTATTACACAAATTAAGATTCATCAGTTGGATGACTTGAAATGATCATACAAAATCACTTTTATCTTAACATAAAGGTCAATGTTCAAACGTATGGACACCAAGGGGGTAAAGTGGCGGGGGGTGGTGGTGGGATGAACTGGGAGATTGGGATTGACATGTATACACTAATATGTATAAAATAGATAACTAATAAGAACCTGCTGTATAAAAAAATAAATTTAATAAAATTCAAAAATTCAAAAAAAAAGTCAGTGTTACTATTCAATTCAAAAGGTCTCTTTAAAAAATGAGATACAATTAACATGTTATATTAGTTTCAGGTGTATAACATAATGATTTATTGTTTGTACATATTGAGAAGTGATCTCCACAGTAAGTCTAGCTATCATCTATCAACATAAATAATTTTTCTTGTAATGGGGACTTCAAAAAAAGGTCTTTTTTTATAGCACCAAATTTGTTCTGAAGTTTTTCACCTTGACACCAGACTAGGTGCCAAGTAACAAATATGGACATAATACTGTTCCTGCCCTCAAGAGCAGAAAATATAACAGATTCACCAACTACACGTATATGGAACCATAGTACAAGACATACTATAACTGCCAAAAGAGAAGCATGAATAAAATGCTGTCAGAGCACTAAAGAGTTAGCAATTGATACCATGAAGAAAGGCATCTCAGGCCCAAGCACACAGACCTGAGAGGAAATTAGGAGGCCTTAATGAAATCAAGATGGTAGATCTAAAGAAAAGAAAATGTTCTTTGCCGTTTTTTTCTATTCTTCTTTCATTCTCCCTCTCACGAAATGTGGTGTTTGTGTGAAAAGTCAGAGTGTATTTGCTGCAGGCATATATTTCACTTGGGGAATTCTGTTCTCTAAGCACAATACTGAGTCTAATGAATTAAAAAAAGAACTTCAAGTAAATTTACCAAACATGAGTAAAATCTAATGCAAGAATGCATCTTGAAAGGAATTCTTACAGGTCTAAAAATTTTTTTAAAAATTTCTAAGATCTCTAATTCATGTCTAACATACTACCACCCAGCTAAAGATATACTTTAGGTAATTTCATAGATCGAGTGTAAGCTTAAAGAGTAGAAACTGATTATAGAAACTTCAAATGGTATATAAATTAATTTCTCTGTAACTGCTCACTGTTATTTTACTTGTTCTTACTTTCAGTTCTATGCTGCTAAAATTATTAAGTATATTTCAATGATTAAAAGAAATTGCCCTATTTTTCTAGATGAAAATGTTATAGCTAAAAGGAGCCTCATCCTTTTACAGTTGAGGAAATTTTAACCCAGAGATTGAGTGAACTTCCAAGGGGACTGGGCAGTAACAGAGGTTAAGGAGGGAACAGGAGGTTAGTAGGAAGTAAATGGACACAGCAGAGGCAAAGATGCTTGGAAACTTTTGCCCTTTTCTTTTCATCTTTCAGGCATTGACACAAGTGTCACCCTCTCTGGGAGGCCTTATTCAGTGCCCATAACAATCTTAGCACATAGTAGGTGTTCAATAAATATTCGTTAAATGGATGAATGAATAAAGTGGAATAGGATCCAAGTTTCTTTCTACATCTGTGGTGGTTTTAAAATATGTCTACAGATTCTTTTCCCATAAAGGTTATTATAGAATACTGAGTAGAGTTCCCTGTGCTATAAAGTAGGTCCTTGTTGGTTATCTATTTTATATATAGCAGTGCGTATATGTTAATCCCAAAAAAGAATAGACATATGTATATGTACATGTATAACAGAGTCACTTTGCTGTACACCTGAAACTAACACAACATTGTAAATCAACTATACTCCAATATAAAATGAAAATTTAAAAAAGAGCAACGCATATGTCTAAAAGCTCAAAACCTAAGTATAAATTATGAAGAGGATTCTGGAAAAGAATTGTGTTATTGGCAAAATGGCATCTTAAAAAATCAAAAAATAAATAAAAATTAAAAATTCACACACAAAAATATATGGCTGCGAATTCTTTGACACTCCTCCCTTCAAAAGTGGAACCTAACTCTATTTCCCCTGAGTGTGGACCAACTTAGTAATTCATTGCTAATGCATTGATTATGGTGGAATCGATGATGTGTGACTCCCGAGGCTAGGGTTCAAAGTCACTGTCCTATTACTAGGTTTCTCTTGGGTGACCTGCTCTGGAGGAAATGAGCTGCCATGCCATATTAACATTCAAGCAGCCTGTGGAGAGACTCACATGAGCAGGAACTGAGACTTCCCACCAACAGTTAGTAACGACTTGCCAACCATGTGAAAAAAACTACCTTGGGAGTGAATTCTCCAGCCCCAGGAAAGCCTTCAGATGGCTTTAGCTCTGGTCAACATCTTCACTAAAGACTCATAAGAGACTCTGAGCCATAATTTCACAGCTAAGCTACTACTGAATTCCTGATACACAGAAGCTATGATGATAATATATGTTTATTGCTGTTTTAAGCCACTAAGTTTGGGATAATTTGTTACACAGCAATAACTAACACAATGTCTAACAAGATCATACATGATCTGGCCACAGCCTACCTTGCCGACCACATCTTTTACCACTCTTACTCTATTCTACTTCCTTTCTGTTTATGAAAGACATTCAGATCCTAGACAGTTTTGGGTTTTTTTTTCAAATTTTCTAGTCATATAACTCTCTTCAAATGCTATCTAACCTAAAAACTCTGAAAATAAAATATTAAACACTGCTGTTCTGTTTGGTGTTGAATGAGTTATAACTTTCAGCAATGTCTTCCTTATTCCCAAACTACCAGGACAATCGTTTGTAAACTGTGCTGTGTTCCAAGGAGGTATATCAGGGATCCTTCTAGTAGAATGGTGAGTTTTAGGAGCTATCACTGTTTGAAACACAAAGACAGAGTAGCTTAACATGGTAGTCATGTGTTACCTTTCTTTTAGTTTTTTGCAATTAAAAATGATATAGCCTTTCCATTAATAAGAAGGAATGAGTAAAGTAGGTAGCTTGTGTATATTTGCTTAGATGGAGCAATCTATATCTAAGAGAGTCTGAAAACTGAAGCTTTAAATATTTATAATACCCTTAATTCCCTGTGCCATTTGGCAGTTAATAAGAACATTGCATATACTCTCCACATCTACTGGAAAACTCATCAACAGATTACACAATCAATCCCAACAGTAGAAAATGGGAATGGTTATAGATAGCTCTGGGTTTAAACTTAGCAAAAGTAGAATTCCCCTTTTGATGAAACCTTCTTGTCTTTTGCAGGAAGGTCACTGTTAAGATCTAGATTTTTTCACAAAGCAGAATTCTTCAGCAGCCTTAGCTACGAAATGGTAGGAGGCTTTTTGTCACACACCGGTTAACACTGGTTGGGAATTACTACTCTAGTTTCTATTCCAAATACTATGTACCATCTTCTTCTTTTGAATTAGCATTATGAGAGAGAAGTTTGGGAAGCATCCCAAAGTTATCACACAGCTTTAAGGTCAGGATAATTCAAATTATTTCCCTAAATATACCGTAAATGCACAGCTGCAAAGGATGTAAAAAAACCAAAGGGTACTAATTGTAGTCACAAAAATAAAGACTACTTTGTGTACTTTGTGGGTGTGCTCAGGGCAAAAGAACAAAAGATACGATTATACGCTTGTTTGGTAGTTAAGAAGGCATTTTATTAATTAAAATGTCATACAAATTTTCTCAGATAATCAGAACATGACAATTCTTTACCAGGGTTAGGATATTATAAGTTATTTTAACCATCTTCTCTCCAAAGGTCCTCTTTAAAGGATTATAGCTAAACTATTAGATGACATTAAAATGATTAATGTACTAAATCTTTCTAGGAAGGTTAAACTTTATGGAGTGTTTACTATGTCATCGTGTTTCATCCCCACCGCTATGCTATTAGGGCCATTTAAGACTACAGCTCATAGTCGTTCATCCAAGGGCACACCCACAAGGGGTGTGATCAGGGTCTGAACACTGAAGGACTCCAAACACAGTACTCTTTCCACTCCCCTCAGCTGTCCCCTTCAACCGGGATCAGATTACCTCAGAGAAAAAACACACTTTTCTCCAGTAATTGGACAATTAGCCTTTTCTTAAGCTCTTCACTAGAAATGACAGTATTGGAAATGCCATGACTTGCTTAATGAAGAAGGTCCAAGTGCCCTCTTAGGTATAAGAATTCTTCCAGTCTTTATTTCCAGTGATTAAGAAATTTGGGGTGGTGGTAATGAGGAGAGAAAGCTACACACTTTATATTTGTTATTTAATCCTAACAGCCCAGTGAAATAAGTAATATATCTCTATATGACTTAAAGAAATTAACACTCACAGGGATTAGGAAGCATTCCTAAAGTTTCACACCACTTACAACGTGGAGCTGGGATTTGAATCCACGTATAACTAATTCTAGAGCTCATGTTCTTTCTACTACACTATCCTGTCATGTGTTTTAGCAGCAAATTTGACAGACAGTATTTTATCATGTCTGGGTATTGCCAGCAATCAGAAACACCACTGAAAATACTGTATTCCCATAATCACCACTTTCACCTCCTCATGGATAAATTACCAAGAAAACGTGTTAACTATTTTACATATTTCAAGTCACTCACTCCAGTGCACCCTATACATCAACCTGAACTAATCTTCCTAAAACTATTTTCAACACTTTCCTGAATTGATTGTCATCTTACTGACCATAATTAAATATCAGTTTTTCACAAACCATGGCTAAAGATGAAGACCTTTTATACCTTAGCTCCATTGTCATATTAAGAACAAACCTTCAATGGACATTCTGATGTTGTTCCAGACCAGCCTGTCTCACCAATATTTCTACACTCACCAAGCTCAATTGTACCTCCCACCACTGTTGTAACTAATCTTCCCATGTGGAAAGTCTTCTGTTTCAATTTCCCCTCCAGACCTTTCAGTGATGGGCTCAGGTCCTCTGAGAATTTTTCATTAATAGAATTTGGCCAACTTCAACCTTCTTCTCTAGAATATAGTCTAGAGAGGAAGGCTGAAATCATCTACCATCTTCTGTTGTTTGCCTTTGTTTCTGGTGTACTTGTCCTGACTTTGCAGGTAGCCTATGTACTTTTAAAAGCAGCTTCCTGCCTGACACTTGTTTAGAACCCTCCACAGCAATGAGAACTCTGCTGAGTACACAGTAAGCACCCAATAAACAGCTTCTGACTAACAGTTTACCCTCAATTCCTGACAATGGTGAATAACTTAGATTTATGCTTCTCTCCTTTATTTGTTTAAAATTTAAATTTAACAGGTGACTTCCTACCAGTTCATTCTACGAAGGACATGAGGTGGCTGGTGATGTTCTCTTCATTCTCACATAAACTCCAAAATGCTGAAAACATTTATCTCCGTGTTTCACTTCACAAAAATGAATAAATACCTCATTACATTGTTAAGCCATTACTGAATAACTATATAGTTAATCTCCTTGGATTTGTAAACAAAAAATGAGAGGCAAATGAATTTTTAAATAAACATAGAGAAAGCAAATGAATTTTAAAAGAAAGTAAATGAAATTTTAAAATTGAAGGAAGCAGATGAATTTTTTTTTTATTCAGAGTCCAAAAAAAAAAAAACCCAAATAAACAGATGTAGTATACAACTAATATAATCTATAATGAATTTTTTAAATGGAGTGCCCAAGATATAGTAATAGGTATTGGTTGATGCCTACCCAGGATCCCTCCTCTTTTTTTGAAAGCATCCTGGTTTTTCCTTAGAGTATCTGTCTTTCCTCACATAGTTCATGTAATTCCAGCAAAGCTGAACTTCTCATCTTCCAGCTCCAGGAAGAGCATCCGATGACTTAAGCCAATCAACACATTCGATTCTCTTAGATACAATGAGTGGTTCAAGTTTGGGCAAGAGATTTAAGATGGTCTAATCAGTCAAACTCAGGATTCTCTTGTCGAAAGCTGGAACAAAGTTCCCTTATTTTAACAACAAGAAAATGTCTGGCTCTAATCTTAGGTCCACAAAAAGAATAAAAATGACAACAGCATCTAACATAGAGCACTTGCTATGTGTCACGGTTTGTGCTGTATACTTCGATCCTCACAACAGCCCTACATTTTATGTACTATAATTACTCCTGTTTTACAGATGAGTAAATCCAGACACAGATATGATAAGTAACTTGCCCCAAATCACAAGGGTAGGAGGTGGGTGATGGGGGCAGGATTTGGGATTCCAGATTGTCTGACCTCAGAGATGTTGCTCGTAACCACTGCTAAACTGAAGCTTGTCCAAGTTTAAATCAACTGCTTATTACACTGGTCTTGATTGGTTCTCATTCTAGTTCTTCCAAACCTGCTATTTTTCACTCACTGTACATTAAGAATCCACAGTCCTCTGGCCAATTACTATAAATTTTTCAAATTTTTGGCCATATATCCCAAATTTTCTTTATCACCTCACTTTCTCCAATCTGAAAAATTTCCTTAAAACCTAGACCCTCTTCCACTTCTCCCTGGCTTCACTGCTTTGGCAGTCTCATTCAAGTCCATTGCTTCAATAACCACTTCTGTCAGATGACCCATAAATGTCTTCATTTCATTCCAGAATTCTCCTCTGAGCTCCAGACTTGCAGCTCAGACTTACCATTAAAACCTCCTCTTGGATGTCGAACAAGCACTTAAAATACAACTCATGCGCTCTACCCTCCTTCCCACCCAAAACAAAAACAAAACCTTGTCCTTATCCCGTGTTCTCTGTATCAATGGACTGCATCACCATCCATACTGACAGAGGAGAAATCCAAAAGTCATCCTTGTACCATCCTCTTCCTCACCTCCCTTCTGCCATCATCACCAAGTGCTCTGAAAGAGGTCCTACATCTCTCTCAAAGCGGTTCCCTTCCTCCATCACCCAAACCAGCAGCAAGCACTCCACTCTAACTAATATCACCGACTGTCTAGAGTCAACCTCTGTAGCAGTCTCCAAATACTTTGCTTTGCATCTGTCCTGGCCTCCCTCCAAGCTGTTCTCTGAACTGCAGCAGGTGAGCTTTTCAAAATCCAAATCTTGTCTTGCTCTACCCCCACCTCCACCTCATACTGGGCTTAGGATAAACATCTTAAAATGAAATCCTTAATATGGCTCACAAGGTCCCATAGGATCTGACTTTCTCTCTCAGCCCTCATATATACCACATTTCCCACTAATGTTTCAACTCCCAGATTTCTTTTAGGCTCTTGCACGTACTATATCATTTTCCCATAGCATACTTTATCACCTCTTACCCCTAGTTTTCATATCAATCCTTTCTTTAAGAGAACAGGTCACTGGAGGTCATTATGCTAAATGAAATGTCAGACAGAGAAACACAAGCATCACGTGATATCACTCATATGTGGAATCTTAAAAAAAAATAAGCCAGACTTATAGAAACAGTGCATAGAAAAGTAGTTGCCAGGGGCTGGGGGTTGAGACAAATAGAGGTTGGTAAAGCGTACAAGCTTTCAGTTATAAGATGAATAAAGTTTGAGGATCCAATGTATAACATGGTGGCTATAGCTGATAACACTTGTATAACTGAAATTTGCTGAGAGTAGAACTTAAATGTTGAAAGAAAGAAAGAAAGAAAGAAAGAAAGAAAGAAAGAAGGAAGGAAGGAAGGAAGGAAGGAAGGAAGGAAGGAAGGAAGGAAGAAAGAAAGGAAGGAAGGAAGGAAGGAAGGGAGGGAGGGAGGGAGGAAGAAAGAAAGAAAGAAAAGAAAGGAAGGATGGAAGAAGGAAGTAAAGACGTGAGGTGATGGATTGTTAATTAACTCAATGAGGGGGGAATCCTTTCACAAAGTATATGTGTATCAAATCATCACGTTGTACACTTCAACTATCTCACAATTTTACTTGTCAATTATACCTCAATAAATTTGGGGGAAAATTTTTTTTAATTATCTATGAGTTTTAAAAAAAGAGAGCAGTTTAGTCATCATTTCCTCAGACTCCACCACCCCCACCTATTAGAGAGCACACATTAAATTCCCAAATACCTGCTGAGTGAGTGAGGGAAGGAGGGAGGGAATGAATGACTACTTCCAACAATTTTCTATTGGGAAGTTTTATTTAGTGTCATATTTTTCCAATTTTGCTTTGTTTTATAGTCTTTGCCTTAAAGGATGATTGTTTTGAGGTCTTCCTGATTGTTTCACCTACATCTAGGTTGCTGTGGAATGAACACGTTAAGCTGTGAGATCTGGAGTAAGAGGTAGACTGCTACAGTGCTCTTCTAACTATTTGCTGCCGGAGTAGCTTATCCTCCATATTAACTCAGAAGGAGAGAGAAAGAATGGTCTTCTGTATGAAATTAAAACTCCATATTTATTAACAGAAATTTGGAGCTATCTTTGCCATTTTACTCTTCTCCCTACAAGTCTTACCTTACTACAAATTAATTTCCTTTAAAATGCAGTAATATTGGACTCGGATAGGCTTGCGAAGGGATAAATAAATGGGACATCTACCAAAGAAATAGATTTGATGATGCTTATGCCTTAATTCATTCAATTTCAGGAAAAAATGACAATTAATATTCAGTCTTTCCACCTCACCTGTCCCCAGATAAATCTGCATAAAGACAAAATATGTGTATTAATTTTATTTCAAAATTTTAAATTTGCTTTATTTTACTGCAGATGAAAAACATCATGTCTTTTCAGATATGTGTGTATTTAGCAGACTAGTAATTTTAATTCTACTGGGATCTGAGATAATAATTCCATTCAAAGCAAATTTTTAAAGATATCAATTCTCATCATTTCTCTAAGCATATTGGAGGATGGAGAACTGGAGAAAGCATATTTCCTTTATTTAATTTGGAAAGCTCTTGCAAACTTGTAATCACCCAATAAACTGATTTTCAGAGTCAAAAAGACAACAAAAACATCCTGACTTCTCTCGTATCTCTGGTCAAATGCAAGTACATGCCATCATCTTAACTTTGGAGAATTTGTATTACAATAGTAACTTTCCCAATTAAAAGACCAAGAACCTTATTAAAAAAGAACCATATGTATACGTTTGGAAAAAAAGCTGAAAACAAAACCTTTTTTGGAATCTGTGATCATGAATCCCATTTTATACTGTGCGTGTGTGTGTGTGTGTGTGTGTGTGCGTTGACAGAATGGAATGTTCCATTATGAGTTTTTATTTTGAGAGGCAAGGATGGCTCTATGGCCATATGGAAGCGATTCAGTGTAGTGGGCATGCTGGCCAACTGTGTAGGCTTTCTTCCTCTTCACAGCCCAATTCAAATTGCGTTCGACAATGGGTGAGTGCCAATGAAGAAAAAGCTATTGGAAGCTACACCTGAAAAGACATTTGTCATTGCATATAATGGGTGTATGCACCCCTAAAATTATGGAGGTGTAATCAATGGTCATGTAATCTTGCAACTGGCATTACTGGTCATAATCTGAACATCTGAAAGCTAATAAAATAACAGCCTAATCACGTTTGTGTTACAAATAGGAAAGTCTTCTTCTGGAATAAAATTTCCAGGATTAAATGAACACAGAGTAGAGAGCATAAAATAGGCAAAAGGATTCAAGAAAAATAGAAGTAAATTCAGTAAAATATGGTATCAAGAATACCAAATCAGAATATCTTATTTGGACTCACTTACCATCAAAATAAAATAAAAAGAAAAATATAGTGTTCCTGAAATCCTCATAAAAGGACTGAAAACATAAGAAATTCCAAGAAAAAGTAGAACAATGTAGACATAGAGAAGAAAAATGAATCAAAACAATCACAAACAGGGGCTTCCCTGGTGGCGCAGTGGTTGAGAATCTGCCTGCTAATGCAGGGGACACGGGTTCGAGCCCTGGTCTGGGAAGATCCCACATGCCACGGAGCAGCTGGGCCCGTGAGCCACAATTGCTGAGCCTGCGCGTCTGGAGCCTGTGCCCCGCGACGGGAGGGGCCGCGATAGAGAAAGGCCCGCGCACCGCGATGAAGAGCGGTCCCTGCACGGCGATGAAGAGTGGCCCCCGCTTGCCGCAACTGGAGAAAGCCCTCGCACGAACCGAAGACCCAACACAGCCAAAAATAAATAAATAAATAAATAAATAAGAAAATCCTTTAAAAAAAAAAAAAAAAAAACAATCACAAACCACATTTCAGAAAGTATAGTCTTCCCTGTGTTAAAAATCGTTTGGTAAGAGAACACTCTAAGGAAATGGATGGCTGAGTGTCACAGTGCTAATGAATCCCTTTACCTGCTAGTTGTCTAGCTTCTGTGAAATGCTTTTAGTGTTCCCAGCATCTGAGTGGACAGACCAGGAGAGAATGGATGGCAGTTAAGCCATAGACCTGGCTCTTGTGGGATGTAAGTAGGGTCTTGGACCTCCTTAGAGGAGACAGAAGGTGTAGAGACAGCTTAATGGGAAACAGTGCTGAGGATTCTGGGAAGGGAGGGGTCCATGCCATTTGGGTTTGTGGTTCCATTGCTAATTTGTTACAAGACCTTGGTTTTCTTATTTGTGCCTCAATTTTCCCCAGATCCAAAATGAGAATAATCACTGCTGATTCACATCACTATAAAGATAAAATGAGAAGGGCTTCCCTGGTGGCGCAGTGGTTGAGAATCTGCCTGCTAATGCAGGGGACACGGGTTCGAGCCCTGGTCTGGGAAGATCCCACATGCCACGGAGCACCTGGGCCCGTGAGCCACAACTACTGAGCCTGCGCGTCTGGAGCCTGTGCTCCGCAACAGGAGAGGCCACGATAGTGAGAGGCCCGCGCACCGCGATGAAGAGCGGTCCCCGCACCGCGATGAAGAGTGGCCCCCGCTTGCCGCAACTAGAGAAAGCCCTCGCACGAACCGAAGACCCAACACAGCCAAAAATAAATAAATAAATAAATAAAGTAGCTATAAAAAAAAAAAAAATTAAAAAAAAAAAAAGATAAAATGAGATTAAAGAACACATAAAAACACTCTGTAAAATTAAGAGTCTAAGTGCAAGGTATTACAATTGGGCTGCATTTCTTTGGCATCTGGAATCTATTCCAAGCAACCCTCAGCTCCCTGGATGTATACTTCTAAAACAGTCTCATAAGAGCTTCTAGCCCATCTTTTCTTCTAATGAAATCACATTTTCCTCTCTCTCTATAACTGTCAGAGAACTCAAACATCATAGGATCCACTGAATAAGGTAAAAGAGAGAGAGCTACAGCTGACCGCAAGTTCTATGCCCCCCACGCTCCACAGTTTCACTTAGCTGTATGGAGATATCACCTATTCCAGGACCCAGTTTGCTTTTTAAGCTGTGGTAAAATATAAATAACATACGCCAGTTTTCTTTGTAAAATCAAAAACCAAATACCTATTTTTAAGTCACTTTGTTCTATTTCAGCGGTCGTTGTGATTTTAATAATTTTATATACGGACACTATAATAAAGATCTAAAAACAATACTCTCATATATGAGGAACAAGAAGTCACATTTTGGTAGAAAAGATTAAAGAGGGGTGATTTCTCAGGCCAGATTTCCTTGGAAGCAACAACACTTGGTTCATGCTTTGAACATTTTGCAGAGATACAGCGTTTATTGTTCACAAAAAGTACCAAGTAAAAAATTTTCACCTTAAACCTTTTGCATGGATTCTACTTCAGGAGAATCAGCTTACTTGGACCTTAATAGGGTTTGGGCTAAAAGAAAGAGGAATTTAAAAAATTATTCTCTGGGGTCTGTAGTGAAGGTAGAACTGTTACGGGAACTATGAGAAGCAGTTTTGCCTGGAGAAGAAAATTATGAGCAGGTAAATGAACCATCTTTGTCTCAGTCTGTCGTCAATACTGACAGAATCAATGAAGATCAAAAGAGATAATGCACACAATGCACCAGAGACAGTGCCTGGCAGCCAATAATATTATTTGTACTATTATTAATATTAACATCTACTGTTAGGAATGAGTGGAATACACACCAAAGCTAATTCTTATACATGAAGAGGATACATGCATATGTTTAGCCTCCAGTTGTAAATAAGCAAGGCATTGTGCCAAATCCTAAAACTGTAAAGTACGAGAAAAATTATCTGCTCCCAAGAAGTGTACCACCTTGCAGAATCTGTAACTATACATTTAAAAAATAAACCTGAGATGGGCAAATATCAACAGGCAAAAAAGGCTACAAGAATTTAGAGAAACTCATCACTCTGAGAATATTTTTAAAACCTCCTCAAAGTATAATTTCTTTGATAATATATAACTGGAACCATTTTTTAAAGTCATATCTCCAAGTCTAATAGGTTTACAGGTTATAACAGTGACAAACAACGTCTGCACACATAGCTGGAAAGCATTCCAGCATTACTTATATAGGACTGTTTAAAGGATGTTAATATGCTTAAATTTTATGAACGTGCCTGCGTTTTTCAGAAAGCAAGCAACCACCTTCAAGGCAAATAGCATTCCTCAAATCACTCTAATTTGACTTCCAGCACCATTATTCCACCAAAACAGCTTTCACTGAGATCTTGATGCGATCTTCACACCATTAAATCCAGGAGACTAAAGAACCAAGCCAGAGAGCTACACAGTCGAGGCAAGGCTTAAAATCACACCAAGAACTGACTCAGTAGAGACTACACTGCTACCACCATCGAGCACAGAAACTTAAACATTTGTTGACTGTTATTGTATCAGTCACATAATTCTATTTAAAACACTTAAATTGCCCCTGCTCGTGTTCTGGAATTCTTCATGAATTAAGCACACTGCCTACCAAAATTGGCACTGTGCCATGTGAAGGTCAGTCTCCTGTGGATCTCATAGCTTACGTAGAGAATGCAGAAAAATTCCACAGAGGCGTACATCTCCATAACCTAGGAGCCTGTAAATGTTTACTGAGTGATTGTTCCTTGGAGCTTTTCAGAGAGTTTCCTACCTTCTTAATTCAACAATAACCTTAGTGCTCCATTTCCAAGTAACTCGGAAGTTTGTCAAATGTAAACTACTAGGCAGTCACCCACGTTCCTATAATAACAGATTATTCTGCACCCACTTTGTATTATGTTCTTAAAAAGATGGAGAAGGTATAATTTGAGTACAAACTTCAGAATTTATGTGGTGCATCTGGGATTCCTATGCCCTTTTTCCGCTTCTCAAAAGGCAGTGACTGTTCAACTCATGAGCATGGCTCCTAACCATTCACCTGACATTCATTGTTGTCACACAAGAAATTTGCATCGTAAACAAGACACCACCAACAGGAATCATACATGGAGAGGGGTTCACATTCCCCCTCAACAATCCTTAAAACCATGCCTTTGGAATTTGCTCACACACAGGGCAAAATAATCAACCTCTTTTATATAAATTCCTGCCTTTTAATTTCAATTATTAAATTATAAAATATTCTAAGTAATAACAATTTGTGTTAATTGTTAATGATGGCTACCTAAATTTAATAGCAAATGATGTCACAGGTCTTATCAAATGACTTATGCATTTAGAAAAACACCCTAAATTTTAATTACTAATTGTTCTTACAGTATAAATTAAAACTGTCTCACAATATAAAAATCAGTGTGAAACTACCTGTCAGGATTTCCTACAATATAAATCTAAATAGAGCTAACTGAGTACAGTACAAATAAAGATTATTTTAATCTCATCGATAATATAAATTTTCCTTTAAGATCTATTATCTGGCATGATTGTGACTATAAAGAACAGCCTCATTGATACTGAAGGCAAATCACTGATTAAATGGTTTTAGCTTGTTTTCCTTGAAAAGTCTCCAAAGCATCTAATGTCTAATAAAACAGTATAACAACTGATACAATTTTTAACAAGTTTTTACCTTGCAGCATTTGATACCTGTCAACTTTTATGAAATCACTCTGTTCAACTAGTCATTTTGAGGAAAGTAAGCAAGCTCTTTTTAGAGATATTAACAGCACCAACATATATGTGAACGCCCTGTCAAAAGTAACCTCCTACGGGCGATGGAAGGCTTTTATTTCCATGCTTTTTTAAGAACACAAACTACTGATTCATGCATGTAGTTGAACCTATATTTAAACAATCTTACTGCGATATTCTTACACTCAGTTTTCTCTTACATTCTCTAAATCAAAGGTTCTCAGAATGTAGTCCCTGTACCAGCAGCACCAGCACTACCTGAGAACTTGTAAGAAATGAAAATTCTCAGGTCCCTAGCCAGGACTGAACCAGAAACTCTAAGGTGGGGCCCAGAAACAGGTGTTTTAACAAGCCCTGCAGGTGACACAGGCTAAAGTTTGAGAACCTCTGCTCTAAAGCAAAAAGATCTTCTCCAGCTGTAAAGAAAAGTTTTTATCCCTTACTTTGGAACAGTCAATTTTGTAGTATCCTGTGTCTCTAAGCCCAAGATGCCATTATACATTATAGAATACACCAGAGTTCTTTACGAATGATACCAATTTTTTAAAGCGTTTCATTTAACAAAGATTTTAGAATATGGCATATTCTCAATAAATGTTAAAATATTGATGTGCACTTAACTAAGAATGTGGGTTGTAAAGGGAAAATGTGGTTACTCAAAGCAGCATGATATTATAGAGATAAAAATGGATAATGTCTTGTCTGTCATAATTTAAACAGATTCTTCCCTATAATTAAGGTCAAAAAAAATAGGGCTCTTTCTAACCTTTCCCCATTGGTATTTTATGGGTCCAGAACTTGTGCCATTTATACAAGTAGAGTCATGTCTGCACGACGAATGAATGAACAATATAGGTAACACATATTCCTATACAAAGGCCTTCAAAGGCCCAAAGAATGGACAGAGAGGAACTGGTTTATTTTGCCAATAGCCTGCATGGTGTGGCCTATGTTATTAGAAAGGCTAAAAACTTTAAAAAATAGAAGAAATGGATTTGATTATAAAGATATGCACCTCAATTTCTGCATAAATACATAACAGATACTAAGAGTAAAGCTTTGGGCAAAGCAATATTTTCTTCCCCTTTTCAACCAGAGAAAAAATAGGGATCAAATTTATAGTATGATGTATTTTGATTATTCTTTTAAAATTGTTCTTAATTTCATTTTAAGAATATCATTCCCTGTTCTATACAATTGTTATTACATGCATCATAAAGCTGTGGGTCTCGAATTTTCCTTTCCCTTAGGAGCTTTGTAAAAACCATATTTTATATGCGAAGTACCCAAAGTAGTGTGATTCCCACTTTATAGCAGATTTCCTACTGGAATACAAATCTTTTGAGAATTTTTTAAATTTAAGAAGAAGAGAAAATACTTTTAGAAAGCAACATAACTTGCATGAATAATTCATCTTTCACAGACGTCACTGTCATTCTAGAAAAAACACTATATATTTTTTCTTTTTGCACTTAAAGACAATGATAGACTGTGAACTTGTCAAATTTTCAGTTATAAAAAGAGGAGATGATGTGCTAAGTGAAGTAAGTCAGAAGAGGAAGACAAATGATATCAAATGATACCATACGATATCCCTTATATGTGGGATCTAAAATGTGACACAAATGAACTTATCGATGAAACAGAAACAGACTCACAGGCATAGAGAACAGACTTGTGGCTGCCAAGGGGGTGGTGAGGTGGGGGGAGGGACTAGGAGTTTGGGATGAGCAGATGCAAATCATTATATCTCTATATGGATGAACAACAAGCTCCTACTGTGTAGCACAGGGAACTATATTCAATGGTTTTCTATATGGTTTTCCTGTGATAAACCATAATGGAAAAGAATACGAAAAATAATGTATATATATGTATAACTGAATCACTTTGCTGTATAGTAGAAATTAATATAACATTGTCAACCAACTAGACTTCAATAAAATAAATTAAAAATAAAAAAGAAGCTAGAAAAAAAGAGGGAGATGATGATACATCACGAAAATAAGAAATGTCATGGCATGAGTTAATAAAATAACTTGCCTGAAATAAATCACAGAGTGTTTATAGTAAATCTATCTACCCAACAGCTGGCTAAACCCATTAAATCAATTTCACAAGGCTGTTCTAAGTTAAATTCATTTACATCAGAGAAAATCTGAAGGTAATACCTGAGACTGTGCATTAATATTGGCTCCTTCCTTAACGAGAACTTTGACAACTTCTGCTTGTCCAGCCAAAGATGCAATGTGAAGAGCAGTATTTCCTTTCTGTTTTGGAGAAACAAAATGGCAAATGTTGGAGGTTTCCAAATTTTGTAGAAATCAAAATGTATAGGTATTTTCAATTTTGCTGATGATTTGAAGTGGTTAAAACTTGTCATTCTATCAAGATTGCAGCCCACCTTGGGAAAAGATAATTTTTACCATCAAAACATTGGCCATCCCATACCGTGTCTTCCTTTTCTATCCTGCACAATTCCAGTTTAGTGTTAAGAACATGAAAAGACTGAGTTCTTACTGAATCAAATAATCTGGGATGTGTGTACGTGCGTGTCTGTGTGTGTGCGTGTGTGTGTGTGAGAGAGAGAGAGAGAGACAATATTACCATTCACGTTATTACAAAAAAAGAGTCCTACACCAAGATAATATTAACTAAAAAAAAAAACAACAAAGTTTATCTGAACCATTGAACTTATTTCACCTTGCAGAGAAACCTAGGAATTTTCAGTGGTAGAGAAACTGACAATTCACAGTTGTATTTCGAGTCACTGGAACACACGGTTGTTCAAAATATTTTGGGAATAAAATAATAAATTTCACATGAACTATACAATGTTACCAATAATTTCTACCATTTGCTATGTCAAAATTTATCATCAACAGTACCAAACAAAAATGAAAAATAATTTAAACCTATCATGAAAAGAAAATATAGGCTAAGAGACTGAAAGATGCCTATCATGGGATTAAAACAAATAACAAAAAGAAAAATAAAAACCAAGCAAATCTATACATTCAAAGCCATAAATTTTGGACACTAGTTCTCTTTCTGCCACCTACTCACCGTGGGCCTTTATCCACTCGTACTATTTTGAAGGCTTAGTTGCCTTCTCTTTAAATGAGGAGATTTAATGAGATATTTTTCTGGATCTAAAATTCTACAATTGTAATCTGTGATTAAAAATGAACCTATATTTTAGAACATCAACAGAGTTTAAAGGGAAGGAAACAAACACTAATAAACAGTTAAGCAAGAAAAAGTGATTGGTTTAATGAATATATTAATATGAGCAACTCAGGGGAAGCAAATAATTTGATATACATTCAAACTGACATTCTTAAATATTTGTTTAACATTTATCTCATGTTGTCAAGAGAAATGTTAATAAAAATGTTTATTCTCTCTTTAAAGTAAGCAATTTCTTGCAAAGCAAACTTATATTTTAACATCTTTGGAACTGCTAAAGAGTTTTTTGTTTGTTTTCGTTTTTAAATTTCCACTAGAACTGCTGTACACTATACTGTGAGCGGGGTCAGTCTACATTTTGGCAATTATGTATGAGGTGTTGGAAACCCAGGTTAACTGGCCATATCCCTAATTTACTCCAGCGCTCTTTCTGTCTATCCCTGATTAGACTAATGACCCAGCTGGGGGTTTGAGTGCCTGCCACCTCTCTCCGCATCTCCCATGACCAAACTGTCACACTGCAGCCCTGGTCAAATGGCGTGATTCTGATTGGCTACTGTTTTTTTTCCAAATTAAAATTTCACCTTCTAAAGACAAAGATTTGTCACCACTGATATTTTTTTAAAACACCTGTTGTTTCTGAAATGATCCCCCAAAGACAAGGTTCAAATATATTTAACCAAAAGCAGTATCAACAAGGAAGTAACAGGTTGTAGTATACCAAGCATCTTGTAAATTCCTTTAAAAATAAGTCAAATTTCTTTACAAACACATGTTACAGTGACAAAATCTAATTTTACCCTAATAATTCAATCCATGATCCCAAAATCTCTTTTCCATTAGAGTATAAAGGATCTGTATATTCTCTTACCAAGTTAAATGAATACATTAAAAGATATAACAACTGAATGAAAATTACTTGTTCATTTCCACTGAGAAGTTTACTACATCAATTATTTTAAAAAATGAATTAATCTTGGGAAAATAGGTGCTTTTGTCTACAGAGGATTATTAGTCTAGTCTCTCTGTGAATCAAAGGAAAAAAGATAGAATACTAGAAACTACAGATACAGAATTCTTCAGTCTCTGATAAGTCCCTAAACGAAACCATTCAAACTCTGCAAAGTTTAATGGACAGAGTTTCAATTTCAGTTCTGCATTGTTAAGAATCTTTGGTGTTCCAGCAAACCTCTGAAATGTATAACCCGCTTTAAATCATTTCCTCTTTTCCAAGGAAATAAATCCTACTAGCATAAACATTACCTTAGTGGCAGAATCCACAGCGGACCCTCTTCCCAGCAGCTCGTGAACCAGCCCCACGTGGCCTTCCTTGGCAGCCAGATGGAGAGCGTTGAGTCCATTCTGAGAAGAGAAACAAACAAGGCCTCAGAAGTGGAGTAATGATGAGGCAGACAGTTGCTGATCTTATGCAAGTATATAACCCAGAAGATAGACTCTGATCCCCTCATTTTCTCTTTCTTTTTGCATTAGCTTGAAGCTATTAATTTCAGAGAGACTAATTTCCAGTGATTTTGATTCAGAGAGGCGAAGAGGTAAATATTCATTAGAAATGTGGATCTGCAACTTCATTTCAACAAACTTTCTTTTTAGGCTAAGAAATATCTAAATACTTTTCCAATGAGGAAAGAAAAAGAGCAACTCTGTATCATTTGTTGTGCCAGCCAGAAATAAAATTCTGTATAGTTTCCAGAACATAAAGAGCTTTAAATAAATCTTACTTTTTTAACAAATGGGAGAGAAATGTCCTCTTCATAAAAAGTAATTACAGTGTCATAAGACAAATTCTAAGGTAACATAACTTTGTAAGGACAACATTGTACTTAAAAAAACATTTAGCACTATGTCACTAATTTGTCTTGAGGGTTTTTTTCAAAAATTTATCTTATAATCTATGATAGTACTGTAATATCTGGTTCCCATCTATCTAAATTCCTGAAAAATTCATTACTCACCATAGCATTGAAAAAACTCTTTGAAAATTTCACTAAATATGGTATCTACATATATTATACTGACAAAGTTTGAAAGCAGATCTTGTCATACATATAGGAAGAACCAAATACAAGTACAAATTGCTTCATGGCAAATTTCCTACTTGTGGTCATTGTATATCTTATACTTAATGGTTTTCTTATGAAAAGTATTCAGGCTTTTATATGTGACTCAAAAATAAAGTAATATTTGTTTTTCTTCTTTGCAAAACATGGCCCTGGTTTGTCACCAACATTTAACTTTGAGTAGCTGACAAAGTTGTATTCACTACTATTAATACATTCATGTCATGGTTTCCATATATTTACTGGCACAAAATGATAAGAATTAAATTTATTATTATCATTTATTAAATTAAATTTTGAAATTTATGATTATGTATATTCCTAGAAAATTTAACAAATGAATTGACAATATAATAAAAACTTGAAAAATATGAAGTTTTATGACCCCTGGATTCTACTAGTATGCAAATGATGTTAATGGTGTTGACTGTACACAAATGATTCCGCAAAGAAAATTAATTTCACTCCCTTTACCAGACCAAGGTAAGCATTATATTTTAAAATTGTTTTCTGACTTAATTACTCAATACCCAGTCTCCTTGGCAACAGGAAGTATTTGATTTAAACAGAGGTAATCTATTTCACAAACAGTAAACTCATTCTAACAAATAAGGAAGGGAAAGCAGTATGTCCATTGGGTAGGAATTTTTAAGGAGCTAATTAAGCCTGATGATAGTTAAGAGCCTTTAACTTTCCCGATATCTTTTTACTTTATATATTCTTCAGCATGACATTTATTGATATTCCTAAGTTGTTTACAGGAAGAAATCTTTTACTCTGTATCACGAGCCATTGCTTAAATGTTTTGGAGAGTGGATCCATTCTTTCAGTCTGTAAGAATCAAATGTTCCAATCCTTGGGAATTGTTGAAATAGCCTAGCAAACTAATATTTAAATAATTTTGCATTTTAAGATGTTTCTTTTTTTTAAAGATGTTTCTTGTAAGAAGTTGCCTTTCCTTTTCCTCAATTCCTACCCTACACTGGCTTGAAAATGATCTCAACAGTGCATTCTGAATGTAAATTTCTATGACATTTAAAATAGAAAGGTTTGAGAATTAAGACTTTTTAAAGGTGTAAATTTTTATTTGATTACATGAGTGACCAACTTTCTGAAGGTTAGAGCATTTGTGATACCCTTCTCAATCTCCCCTCTGGGAGACATTACTCCCGTCACTACAGCATCAGCTCAGCTGAAAGCTTTAACTTGCTGTAGACCACACTGTTAGAACACTAAACTTACTATGTTCATGTTTCAATAAATATTGACAAAAACTTTTTTAAAAGTTAACAAAGGTAACAAGACACCATCTCAAATAGAATATAGTTGACACAATCTAAAAACTTATGAAGTTCAAATATATATTTAAATTAAACAATTTCAGGAGACATTATTCTAAGGAGGACTCCAATGCCAAACTATTTATCTTAGTTTACTCCAGACTTTTCTTTTCATGAATTCAAAACGTAGCCAACTTCATTTTCACACACACAAAAACACAAACAGAAAACATTTAAATCTGCAGAACAGGATAGAACATTTTCTCAATAATTGGCCAGCTTTCTTCTCAATTAATTACAAGGCTGGGATCTAAATTAAAAGAATTTTATGAGGACAAAGTATCTTTGGGGGGCACAAAGATCCTACTACAAATCACTGCAATATAGTTGCAATTTATTTAAAAAGTCATTAAGAATATGATTAAAATTTTTTATATGAGGGAATAGTTCAGAAATGAAATTGTCTATAATATGTAAATCGAATTCAGGATATACATATGTCTTCAAGATTTCTGTAACACTAATACTACCGAAACTAGAGTGATTACAAAGACACAGATGATAATAGGTGAAATTCTAATTATAAATGTTGTAAATTCTTAAGCTGCCTTCTTTTAAAATACAGTCAAATTAGGATTGCTATCATACTGTTGAATTCATGTCCTTCAGCTGTAGGAAACAGAAGACAAGCAACTTTCTTTAAGCTAATGTTTTGGTTTTAGAATTTCTAACCCAAAATATATTTAATTAGCAATTGAATATGTTGGGTAATTGTTATCAGAAAAAGCAACTCAGCAGCAACTGGACTTAACACCAAAATGTTTGATCTTGTGAATATGAGCTAACATATAAGTTAATCATGTTTAAAATGGAAAGTGATAAATAAACGTATTTAATAGTACAGCTCAGCTAACTCTTTGAGAATGTATTTTGTAGTTAACCCATTTGGGTGAGTCCCTCAGGTCATGCTTATAAAAATCCAAATTTCCCATAGGAGCTACACTAATGCTCTTCAGCTTTCCACAGTCAATTACCAATACTGGCCCATATTCCAAAGGATGTTTTGTTGTTAGATATTTTTCACTTTGTTGGATGTGGGGTGGGAAGGAGGTAGACATGCAGAACTGGTCAGACTTTTTGTATTTGGGTTCAAATACAGGGCAGGGCCTAGTATTTTCCCAGTAATGCCTCCCACACATATGGTGTTTGAGGCACATAGGTCCTTTTTTATATCAAAACAGAAGATATTGTCACTTTCTGCATTTATTAGAACACTCATGATGAGCTTACTGAGTTCTGGCCAAAAAGTGTTCTGAGGCAAACTCATATTTAACAGAAACATTAACTATTCGTTTTCCTAGATTAATATCAGAGTAGACATTCAGTGAGATCACCAAAAAGCAACATACCCAGGGCATGTTATCTCTATTCCCTACAGAAATGGCTTCACGGAATCATAAAATGTTACTACGAATTTGGTTTTTACATAAGGCAGACATAAGCAACGTTTATTTGAGCATTATTTATGTCCTTGTGTCTATTTTAGATGGGTTATCTTTATGAACTATTGTTGAGTTCAATAACAGGAAAAATTTTAGTAATAGGAAAAGCCACTATGCTTATTCTCACAAATCTTTAATTTAGGAAAATTGCATAATTCAATGTGTTTGTCTTTTTTCACTAGTTTATAGGAAACACAGAATAAATTCAGTATCCATTGGAATTAAGTAACACACGTCCTTAGTCCCCTCATCTTTTTTTTTTTTTCTTAATTATTTATTTATTTATTTTATTTCTGGCTGTGTTGGGTCTTCGTTTCTGTGCGAGGGCTTTCTCTAGTTGTGGCAAGCGGGGGCCACTCTTCATCGTGGTGCGCGGACCTCTCACTGTCGTGGTCTCTATTGTTGTGGAGCACAGGCTCCAGATGCGCAGGCTCAGTAATTGTGGCTCACGGGCCTAGTTGCTCCGCGGAATGTGGGATCTTCCCAGACCAGTGCTCGAACCCGTGTCCCCTGCATTGGCAGGCGGATTCTCAACCACTGCGCCACCAGGGAAGCCCCTCCCCTCATCTTTTTACTTGGTTTTGCTTTTGTCTTGTTTAATTTCATTTTTAATAATATCAGAATTACAGTATACGAGTGAGTGTGTATATATTGATATATGTTGTGCCACCAATACTTCATGGCAAAAAAAATTGTCAGTGATTTTGTATCTCAAAACAGCACTATGCCAAGTGCTATTCTCACTTAGTTTGATGTATTCCTTACCTGATAGGATTTATAGACAGCAATTATACTTTGATAAACAGAGTTGCTTATTCTAATTAGCTACTCAGTGACTCAAAATACTGACCAACACTTTGGAAAAAACTTAGAAAATTTTAAATGATTCAAAAATCAAAAACAAACTTTTAAGAGAAAAATTCAAGAATTAATTAAATCTGAAAAATAGTAGGCTAAGCAGTGAGTTAATATCCTCAGTATGTTTGAGAATAAAATCATTGGTATTATAATTCTGTTGAAGCAAACCTGGAGGAAAATAAATAAATTCACAGTAAAAAGAACTTAGATGAGCACTGGAAGAACATCCTTATCACTGAGTTAAAGAATATTGGAAATATTTCTTTTTAAGGTTTTAAAAGTTTAAATATTTCTCATTTGTATGTGATTGACTGAATGTGGGGATTTTCTTCCTTTTTCTTTCTTCCCCTCCTTTTTATCTTTTAATCCTTCTTCTTCTTCTACTACTTTTTTTTTTTTTCTTTTTGAGACAGTGTGGTCAACTGCAGGAATAACATGGTGATGGGAATGATAAGAAATGCAATCTTCTCCTTGCTCCACTACTAACCAGAAGTGTGGATTTGGACAAATCACTTAACCTCTCTGTGGTCTAATGGTCTTATCTACAAATAATATTTATAATGATGACAATGAAAAACAATGATGACGATGGTAAAGAAATAAACATTCATGAGCACCAGTTATGTGCCCATCATTGCTTTAGCCTTTTTTTTGGGGGGGGGGGTCGGGGCAGGGATGAACGTAAATTTATTGAAACTGGTTTTGGGGAGGATGGGTGAGTGGACAGTTATGGGTTTTCCAAAAAGAACTGTGGGTAGCAGCCAGCGCCCAGCCAAGCGGGAGCGGGTGCTCAGCCACAGACCCTATCTCAGTCCCAATTTCTCCTCCTGCTTCTTGCACTCAAGGCCCAGGTTCCGGGCCTTCCACGTGCTCTTGCGCAGCTTGGTGGGGCATGAGCCTACGTACTTGGCATTCATCTCAACTCACGGAGCGCACATAGTTGCTGGAGTCCTTAAAGCTGAAGAAGCTAGAGCCCATGATCTTGCCAGTGCGCTTGTCACAGATCCCCTTAGCCTTAAAGAAGCATGGGAAGGGGAAGGGGCTAAAGGTGAGTCCCAAGATGGCATCTCCATTTCATTGCCCAGATCCCCACAGAAGATTCGGACACCATCTGCATCCCACTCCAGAAGGCTGGGGTCCTCCCAGCTGCTCCCAGCTGCTCCCAGCTGCCGGTGTGAATGCTGCGTCAATTTCTCTGGCTTTCCTTTCTTCTTGTCCTCACCCAGGGACTCTGGGATCTAGAGGGTCACAAGGCCAGGGTGAGGGGATAGGGGCCAGGAGCTAAGGAATGTGCTCTGGAGGCAGTAAGCCTGGCACACTACTTCCAGCAGGAGGGGCAGGGGCTCAGGCAAATCCATGGTCAGGGCCAGTGGTAGGTGGCCAGGGCCCAAAGGCCAGGACCAGCTGGGGTGCTTCCTGCCCTCACAGTCCCCAGCACCCTAGCCTCCTCCAGCCCAGCTGCTGCCACCACCACTGCCTCTTCCTTCTCTTCCAGAATCAACCCCAGGCTGATGCCCAGCTCTCGGTATGCTGCTGGCTCTTCTAGGAGAGGCCTCAGAGCAGACATGGAACCCAGGGAAGGGCTTCAGGACCCCGAGCCATTGGTGACAGCATTAGAGGTGGTCAAGGCAGAAAAGGGGGTCCACGAGGGCCTGGTGAGGGGGCAGCAGGGCCATGGGGGGAGGACTGCCTGCTGCAGAGTAAAGAGCAGAATGTGCTCTCTGTAGCAGGTGGGGGACTAGTGCTGGATACAGGAGAGAAGCCCTCTGTGGTGGGTGCCACAGCTGCTCATGGCAGGAACAGGGCTTCTCCAGCCTTTGGACTGTCCAGTTGAATCCAATCACGGGGGCGAAATGCACCTGGAAAGGAGGTACACCACAAAGGGAGGGTCACCCACCATGGGAGGAACCACTGTGGCCACGGTGGCTGCCCAGGCCTGGAGAGTCTGTTGGACCTGCTGGTATGTTGGTCGCTATCACTGGGCAGGCACAGGAACTGCTGGGAACTGCATCGCTTATACCACGAGGACTGTGGGCACTGGGGTACAGCAGGCATAGCAGCTGGGATTCTGGTTACCAGAGCCCCAGAACTTCCTGCTCAAACAGGGCTGTCTCCGTCTCCATCTCTTCCAAGCTTTCCTTGCTGCCCTTGCCGGGTGCTGGCACCAGGGCCCAGGACCACAGGTCCTCCTGCACCTGGGAATCGCAGGGCTGGCCCGCCACCTGCTATCATTACTGTGGCAGCATCCTGAATGGGGACGAACCAAAGCAGGCTACTACTGGTAAGTCTTTGATATTGGCCTTATGGAAGTTAACGTGGATAAAAGAATATGAGCTTGAGTCATTTGAAACAATCAAGAGATATTCACTGAGCTGGCTTATTGTGAGCAAAATATTGATTGGGCTTACAGATCCATGAGTCCCAGGCAAGATATCACTTTGATCTACAATTTTTGGAATAATTCTATTTCAATATAATATCATTAAAATGACTAAATATACCATGTAGTTTAAAAATAAGATCTTAAGGCTACTTTGAAACAACCATGAGCACATTAATCAACCTTAAAGGACAGAGTTATCTTTTTTGTTTAGCACTTCTATTAAATTTTTATAAAGCAATATTATAACATTTTGTTTATAATCAAATTTTGCAATAAGCTCTATTCTCCATTTCTCTTGATGATTCTATGAGATATTTTGCCCATTGACTGCTTTTCTATGATCATATAAAACTAGTGGATGAAACCCCAGGTAGAACCAATAAAAATTTTATAGAACCATTTGAGCATTGGTTACATTTCTGGCACATATGGAAAATGTATAGATTAGTCCATTTTTTAAAGTTGAGGAACAGATTCAAGAAGATACAGCTAAACATACATGAAACTTAAATGCTTGCATCAAAATCCATTAAACTGTTTTGGATCTTAGGACAAATCTGTAATTAATATAAACTTATCAGTTAATCAACAAGCATTTGCTAGTTACCCACCAAGTACTCAGCTCTAGGTGCTAGGTTCTAAGGGAGGACGAGTGACATAGTTTCTGTCCCCAGAGAGCTCCCCAAATATTTATTATTAAACAATTGAAAATCACCTCTGCACTAGCATATACTCATCCATGATTTTTTCAAATCTTTGGCTATTCTACTTTGCAAATCTTACATGTTGAATTAAGGGTCCTCCACTCTGTCAGAAAAGTACAACTAACTTAATATATAACTTCCTTAATAACATTAAAATTTAAATATTTGAAAGAAGGCAATTGCAAATATGAGTTCTTGAAAATATTAAAGGAAAAAGATGGAGGGCAAATGGATACATCAACGGGCAAATAATAGAGAAGAGAAAGTGAAATTTGTTCCCTAACCTCCACACCACCCCCACTCATAACGGGCCTCCTGTGTCAGAGATGCCCTAAATGAGGAGCTCTTTTCAAGAGGAATTACATGCCCACATATAAAGATACAAATAATTATGAAATGCTGTTTACAGTTTCACTCTGCCATTACCATAAATGACACTGGTGAAAGGAATCATCTATATAATGGGAGGGAAAAAATCAAACTCAAAATGAACATGACCTGTTTACATATTCCCAATCCAATTCCCACTCAGTATACTCATCCATAATCTATCTGCACCTTTCCCACCTCTTTCATGGTGGCTGCTCTAAACTAAGAGTACTCACTATGATGGAACTAAGAATGTATTTAGTTTTCATGAAGATGGGGAAAAGCAAAGCACATGTCATCTTTTGTCAGTTGAACTGATCTTACTGTGTCTTTGATGTCCAAAGATTTCTGATTTAATATATAAATCAAACTATGGATGACCCAAGAGGAAACTTGTTTTATTAGTGAGTTATTTTCAAATCCTAGAGGCTTTCTTTTTAATTCCCAAATGATGAATATTTAAGGAGGATTTGCTAAGTCCTCATCAATTTAAAAATATTTACAATGAGGCTTGAAATTTGGTGGCTCATTGGTCATTTCATAGGGAAAACACTTAGAATAAGAGTGCTTCGAAGATACAACTTTATATAGTCTATTTCTGGATCTCCATTCAACCATAGTGGAAGCCCATCTAGCGCTCCTGGCTGGTAGCTCCCTTTTTGGCCACTGGTCTTTTCCCCTGTCTAGACCCATCAAATGTTTCAATCATACAATCCCCCAAATACAGAGAATGACATTAAATATGATGGTGAGTTAGCCTGGGAGAAGAAAGAGCTATGAAAATTCTTCAAAATTTAACCAGGACCAAGAGGGATGAAAGATTAAGAGAGCTGAGAAATAAATACTTAATGAATGAAAGAGAAGCTTAATGACATGGATATCATTATTACATTTTATATTTTACATATATCACATTATTATATTTTATAGATGAAGATACTAAAATTCTCAGAAGCCAAGTGATTTGCCTCAAAGATCCTTACCACCAAGAAGAGGAAGAGCAAAAATTCAAACTTAGATCTGATTTCCAAACTCATGCTTTCAAAAAAGCTAAAATAATTAAGCTCCACACCAGTGTTTCAAACTGTAGGTCATCATGCACAAGTACATCATAAAATCTGTTTAATGGATTGCCAATCAGTGTATATTTCAAAACATGAAGTAGAGCAAAGAAAAAGAGAGTGCACTGTGGATGGCAAGTGTTGATTTTGTTTTGGAGCGGTTTTTTTGGTGAAACTTTACATACACATACATGTGTACACACGTCTGCATGTGCATGTGGTGTGCACCTGTGTGTGTGTGTGTGCATGTGCGTGTGCACACATGCTTCTCTAGATTACAAAAAAAAAAAAAAACTAAGGAAGTTTAGGCAAGATCCAAGACATGCGGGCATCTTGGGGAAACAAGATGTTGTTTCAAACCATATAAGTAAAAAAGCTGATGCTCACAAAGAGCATTCTAAGAGAGGAATGGTTTTTATGATATGCTTATTTGAATTTTATGAAATCAATAATTTTCATTTTAGATGAGTGCTGTGATGCAAATAAGATGAATAACGTTGGGACAAACAAGAATACTTCCTTTTGAAAATACTAGCAGAATCATGGCTAAACCACATCTACATCTGGAGTTCCAAGAGGGAGTGTGGTATAGTGGAGAACACACATGTTAGAGTTCCTATTCTGTCTCTCCATTACTAGCAATATAATTTAGTTTCTTCACTAGTAAAAGGGGAAGTTTCCACTCTGCTTTCTACAGATAGTTACTTAAAAGAGAATATAGAGGGGCGCCTTCAAGATGCTGGAGGAGTAAGATGTGGAGATCACCTTCCTCCCCAAAATACATCAGAAATACATCTACATGTGGAACAACTCCTACAGAACACCTACTGAACGCTGGCAGAAGACCTCAGACCTCCCAAAAGGCAAGAAACTCCCCATGTACCGGTGTAGGGCAAAAGAAAAAAGAAAAAATAGACACAAAACAATAGGGACGGGACCTGCACCTCTGGGAGGGAGGTGTGAAGGAGGAAAAGTTTCCACACACTAGGAAGCCCCTTCACTGGCGGGGATGGGGGGATGGGCAGGTGGGGGGAAACTTCGGAGCCACGGAGGAAAGCGCAGCAATAGGGGTGCAGAGGGCAAAGTGGAGAGCTACCCGCACAGAGGATCGGTGCCGACCAGCACTCACCAGCCCGAGAGGCTTGCCTGCTCACCCGCCGGGGCAGGCTGGGGCTGGGAGCTGAGGCTCGGGCTTCAGTCGGATCACAGGGAGAGGACTGGGGTTGGCTGCATGAACTACATGTAAGGGCGCTACTGCGCCACAGCTACCCAGGAGGGAGTCCGGGAAAAAGTCCGGAACTGCCTAAGAGGCAAGAGACAATTGTTTCCTGGTGCGCGAGGATAAGGGATTCAGAGCACCGTCTAAATGAGCTCCAGAGACGGGCGTGAGCCGCAGGTATCAGCCCGAACACAAGAGACGGGCAGGCATGAGATGTTAAGGCTGCTGCTGCAGCCACCAAGAAGCCTGTGTGTGAGCACAGGTCACTCTCCACACCGCCCCTCCCGGGAGCCAGTGCAGCCCGCCACTGCCAGGATCCCGTGATCCAGGGACAACTTCTTCAGGAGAACACACGGCATGCCTCAGGCTGGTGCAACGTCATGCTGGCCTCTGCTGCCGCAGGCTCGCCCCGCATCCGTACCCCTCCCTCCCCCCGGCCTGAGCGAGCCAGAGACCCCGAATCAGCTGCTCCTTTAACCCCGTCCTGTCTGGGCAGGAACAGATGCCCTCAAGCGACCTACAGACAGAGGCGGGGCAAAATACAAAGCTGAACCCCGGGAGCTGTGTGAACAAAGAAGAGAAAGGGAAATCTCTCCCAGCAGCCTCAGGATCAGTGGATGAAATCTCCACAATCAACTTGATGTACCCTGCATCTCTGGAATACCTGAATAGACAATGAATCATCCCAAAATTGAGGCGGTGGACTTTGGGAGCAACTGTAGACTTCGGGTTTGCTTTCTGCATCTAATTTGTTTCTGGTTTTATGTTTATCTTAGTTTAGTATTTAAAGCTTATTATGATTGGTAGATTTGTTTATTGATTTGGTTGCTCTCTTCCTTTTTTTATTATATATATATATATTTTTTTTCCTTTTTCTCTCTTTCTGAGTGTGTATGTGCATGCTTCTTTAGGTGATTTTGTCTGTATAGCTTTGTTTTTGCCATTTGTCCTAGGGTTCTGACTGTCCATTTTTTGGTTTGTTTGTTCTTTTGTTTTTAGTATAGTTTTTAGAGCTTGTTATCATTGATGGATTTGTTTTCTGGTTTGGTTGCTCTCTTCTTTCTTTCTCTCTTTTTTTTTATTACTTTTTATTTTTTTATTTTTAATAATTTTTTTCAATTTAATATTTTCTTTCTTCTTTTCTTTCTTTCTTTCTTTTTTGCTTTCTCTCTCCCTCTTTCTTCCTTCCTTCCTTCCTTCCTTCCTTCCTTCCTTCCTTCCTTCCTTCCTTCCTTTTTCTCCCTTTTCTTCTGAGCTGTGTGGTTGACAAGGTCTTGGTGCCCTGGCCGGGTGTCAGGCCTGAGCCTCTGAGGTGGGAGAGCTGAGTTCAGGACATTGGTCCACCAGAGACCTCCCAGCCCAATGTAATATCAAACGGCAAAAGCTCTCCCAGAGACCTTCATCTCAACGCTAAGACCCAGCTCCACTCAACGACGAGCAAGCTACAGTGCTGGATACCCTACGCCAAACAACTAGCAAGACATGAACACAAACCCATCCATTAGCAGAGAGGCTGCCTAAAATCATAATAAATTCACAGACGCCCCAAAACACACCACCGGACGTGGTCCTGCCAACCAGAAAGATGAGATCCAGCCTCATCCACCAGAACACAGGCACCAATCCCCTCCACCAGGAAGCCTACACAACCCACTGAACCAACCTTACCCACTGGGAGCAGACACCAAAAACAACGGGAACTACGAACCTGCAGCCTGCAAAAAGGAGACCCCCAAACAAAGTAAGTTAAGCAAAATGAGAAGACAGAGAAATACGCAGCAGATGAAGGAGCAAGGTAAAAACCACCAGACCAAACAAATGAAGAGGAAATAGGCAGCCTACTTGAAAAAGAATTCAGAGTAATGATAGTAAAGATGATCCAATATCTTGGAAATAGAAAGGAGAAAATAAAAGAAACGTTTAACAAGGACCTAGAAGACCTAAAAAGCAAACAAACAATGATGAACAACACAATAAATGAAATTAAAAATTCTCTAGAAGAAAACAATAGCAGAATAACTGAGGCAGAAGAATCGATAAGTGACCTGGAAGATAAAACAGTGGAAATAACTACTGCAGAGCAGACTAAAGAAAAAAGAATGAAAAGAATTGAGGACAATCTCAGAGACCTCTGGGACAACATTAAATGCACCAACATTCGAATTATAGGGGTCCGAGAAGAAAAAGAGAAAAAAAGGGACTGAGAAAATATTTGAAGAGATGATAGTTGAAAACTTCCCTAATATGGGTAAGGAAATAGTCAATCAAGTCCAGGAAGCGCAGAGATTCCCATACAGGATAAATCAAACGAGAAACTTGCCAAGACACATATTAATCAAACTATCAAATACTAAATACAAAGAAAAAATATTAAAATCAGCAAAGGAAAAGTAACAATTAACATACAAGGGAATCCCCATAAGGTTAACAGCTGATCTTTCACCAGAAACTCTGTAAGCCAGAAGGGAGTGGCAGGACATATTTAAAGTGATGAAAGGGAAAAACCACAACCAAGATTATTTTACCCAGCAAGGATCTCATTCAGATTTGACAGAGAAATTAAAACCTTTACAGACAAGCAAAAGCTAAGAGAAATCAGCACCACCAAACCAGCTCTACAACAAATGCTAAAGGAACTCTGCTAGGCAGGAAACACAAGAGAAGGAAAAGACTTGCAATAACAAACCCAAAACAGTTAAGAAAATGGTAATAGGAACATAAATATCGATAACTACCCTAAATGTAAATGGATTAAATGCTCCAACTAAGAGATATAGACTGGTTGAATGGATACAAAAACCCGTATATATGCTGTCTACAAGAGACTCACTTCAGACGTAGGGACACATACAGACTCAAAGTGAGGGGATGGAAAAAGATATTCCATACAAATGGAAATCAAAAGAAAGCTGGAGTAGCAATTCTCATGTCAGATAAAATAGACTTTAAAATAAAGTCTATTACAAGAGACAAAGAAGGACACTACATAATGATCAAGGGATCAATCCAAGAAGAAGATATAACAATTGTAAATATTTATGCACCCAACATAGGAGCACCTCAATACATAAGGCAAATGCCAACAGCCATAAAAGGAGAAATTGACAGTAACACAGTCATAGTAGGGGGCTTTAACACCTCACTTTCACCAATGGACAGATCATCCAAAATGAAAATAAATAAGGAAACACAAGCTTTAAATGATATATTAAACAAGATGGACTTAATTGATATTTATAGGACATTCCAGCCAAAAACAACAGAATACACTTTCTTCTCAAGCACTCATGGAACATTCTCCAGGATAGATCATATCTTGGGTCACAAATCAAGCCTTGGTAAAGTTAAGAAAATTGAAATCGTATCAAGTATCTTTTCTGACCACAACACTATGAGACTAGATATCAATTACAGGAAAAAATCTGTAAAAATTACAAACACATGGAAGCTAAACAATACACTATTAAATAACCAAGATATCACTGAAGGAATCAAAGAGGAAATCAAAAAATACCTAGAAACAAATGACAATGAAAACACGACAACCCAAAACCTATGGGACACACCAAAAGCAGTTCTAAGTTATAGCAATACAATCCTACTTCAAGAAACAAGAAACATCTCAAATAAACAACTTAACCTTACACCTAAAGCAATTAGAGAAAGAAGAACAAAAAACCCCAAAGTTAGAAGAAGGAAAGAAATCATAAAGATCAGATCAGAAATAAATGAAAAAGAAATGAAGGAAATGGTAGCAAAGATCAATAAAACTAAAAGTTGGTTCTTTGAGAAGATAAACAAAATTGAAAAACCATTAGGCAGACTCATCAAGAAAAAAAGGGAGAAGACTCAAATCAATAGAATTAGAAATGAAAAAGGAGAAGTAGCAAATGACACCACAGATATACAAAGGATCATGAAAGATTACTACAAGCAACTATATGCCAATACGATGGACAATATGGAAGAAATGGACAAATTCTTAGAAAAGCACAACCTTCTGAGACTGAACCAGGAAGAAATAGAAAATATGAACAGACAAATCACAAGCACTGAATTTGAAACTGTGATTAAAAATCTTCCAACAAACAAAAGCCCAGGACCAGATGGCTTCACAGGCGAATTCAATCAAACATTTAGAGAAGAGCTAACACGTATCCTTCTCAAACTCTTCCAAAATATAGCAGAGGGAGGAACACTCCCAAACTCATTCTACAAGGCCACCATCACCCTGATACCAAAACCAGACAAAGATGCCACAAAAAAAAAGAAAACTACAGGGCAATATCACTGATGAACACAGATGCAAAAATCCTCAACAAAATACTAGCAAACAGAATCCAAGAGCACATTAAAAGGATCATACACCATGATCAACTGGGGTTTACCCCAGAAGTGCAAGGATTCTTCAATGTATGCAATCAATCAATGTGATAAACCATATTAACAAATTGAAGGAGAAAAACCACATAATCATCTCAATAGATGCAGAAAAAGCTTTTGACAAAATTCAACACCCGTTTATGATAACAACCTTCCAGAAAGTAGGCATAGAGTGAACTTACCTCAACATAATAAAGGCCATATGACAAACCCACAACCAACATCATTCTCAATGGTGAAAAACTGAAACTAAGATCAGGAACTAAGATCAGGAACAAGACAAGGTTGCCCATTCTCACCACTATTATTCAACATAGTTTTGGAAGTTTTAGCCACAGCAATCAGAGAAGAAAAAGAAATAAAAGGAATCCAAAATCGGAGAAGAAGAAATAAAACTGTGTCTATTTGCAGATGTCATGATACTATACATAGAGAATCCTAAAGATGCTACCAGAAAACTATTAGAGCTAATCAATGAATTTGGTAAAGTAGCAGGATACAAAATTAATGTACAGAAATCTCTTGCATTCCTATATACTAATGATGAAAACTCTGAAGGAGAAATTAAGGAAACACTCCCATTTACCACTGCAACAAAAAGAATAAAATACCTAGGAATAAACCTACCTAAGGAGACAAAAGACCTGTATGCAGAAAAGTATAAGACACTGATGAAAGAAATTAAAGATGATGCAAACAGATGGAGAGATATACCATGTTCTTGGATTAGAAGAATCAACATTGTGAAAATGACTATACTACCCAAAGCAATCTACAGATTCAGTGCCATCCCTATCAAACTACCAATGCCATTTTTCACGGAACTAGGACAAAACATTTCACAATACATATGGAAACACAAAAGACCCCGAATAGCAAAAGCAATCTTGAGAAAGAAAAATGGAGCTGGAGGAATCAGGCTCCCAGAATTCAGACTACACTACAAAGCTACAGTAATCAAGACAGTAAGGTACTGGCACAAAAACAGAAATATAGATCAATGGAACAGGATAGAAAGCCCAGAGATAAACCCACGCTCATATGGTCACCTTATCTTTGATAAAGGAGGCAAGAATATACAATGGAGAAAAGACAGCCTCTTCAATAAGTGGAGCTGGGAAAACTGGACAGCTACATGTAAAAGAATGAAATTAGAACTCTCCCTAATACCATACACAAAAATAAACTCAAAATGGATTAAAGACCTAAATGTAAGTCCAGACACTATCAAACTCTTAGAGGAAAACATAGGCAGAACACTATGACATAAATCACAGCGAGATCCTTTTTGACCTACCTCTTAGAGAAATGGAAATAAAAACAAAAATAAATAAATGGCACCTAATGAAACTTAAAAGCTTTTTTGCACAGCAAAGGAAACCACAAACAAGATGAAAAGACAACCCTCAGAATGGGAGAAAATATTTTCAAACAAAGCAACTGACAAAGGATTAATCTCCAAAATATACAGCAGCACATGCAGCTCAATATCAAAAAAACAAACAACCTAATCCAAAAATGGGCAGAAGACCTAAATAGACATTTATCCAAAGAAGACATACAGATTGCCAACAAACACATGAAAGGATGCTCAACATCATTAATCATTAGAGAAATGCAAACCAAAACTACAATGAGGTCTCATCTCACACTGGTCAGAATAGCCATCATCAAAAAATCTACGAACAATAAATGCTGGAGAGAGTGTGGAGTAAAGGGAACCCTCCTGCACCGTTGGTGGGAATGTAAATTGGTGCAGCCACTATGGAGAACCATATGGAAGTTCCTTAAAAAACTAAAAATAGAACTACCATACGACCCAGCAATCCCACTACTGGGCATATACCCTGAGAAAACCATAATTCCAAAAGAGTCATGTACCACAATGTTCATTGCAGCTCTACTTACAATAGCCAGGACATGGAAGCAACCTAAGTGTCCATCGACAGATGAATGGATAAAGAAGATGTGGCTCATATATGCAATGGAATATTACTCAGCCATAAAACGGAACGAAATTGAGTTATCTGTAGTGAGGTGGATGGACCTAGAGACTATCATACAGAGTGAAGTAAGTCAGAAAGAGAAAAACAAATACCGTATGCTAACACATATATATGGAATTTAAAAAAAAAACAACAAACAATGGTTCTGAAAAACCTAGGGGCAGGACAGGAATAAAGACGCAGACGTAGAGAATGGACCTGTGGACACGGGGAGGGGGAAGGGTAAGCTGGGATGAAGTGAGAGAGTGGCATGGACATATATACACTACCAAATGTAAAACAGAGAGCTAGTGGGAAGCAGCCGCATAGCACAGGGAGATCAGCTTGGTGCTTTGTGTCCACCTAGAGGGGTGGGTTAGGGAGGGTGGGAGGGAGATGCAAGATGGAGGAGATATGGGCACGTATGTGTATGTATAGCTGATTCACACTATTCATATGTATAGCAGAAACTAACACACCTTTGTAGAGCAATTATACTCCAATAAAGATGTTAACAGTAAATTAAAAAAATATAAAAATAAAATAAAATGGCAAAAATGCAAAAAAAAAGAATATAAAGTAATGTATGTTTATGTTATTTGGACTCTTGCAAATGTAAGCTATTATGATTTCCTGGTTAGATGCAGAAAGTAATAAATTCTCACATATTCCTAACTCTTTCTGTTTTCTATCACAGAGATCTGGTTAAAGATGATGAGCTGAATTGAGTGTTTTTTCTTTCATGGAAGGGGCCACAAGCAGATGGCACTCTGAAGTCAGAAGTCCATGTTGAGTTTCACTGGGCTAAAATCATGGTGTCTGCAGGGCTGCATTCCTTCCAGAGGTTCTAGGGTAGAACAGTTCTTTTTGCCTTTTCCAGCTTCTAGAGGCCACCTGCATTCCTTGGCTTGTGTCCTCTTCCTCCATGGTTAAAGCCCACAGAGGCATGTACAAATCACTCTTGAACTGAGTATTTTGGGTCTAACATATAATGCTTACCTGGGCTGGGAAAATTATTAAGTTAGACAGAAATGATTATTTTTAAATGTATTTTGAATTCTAATGAAACCTAAAAAGCAAATGGGAACCTGGCCTCTTAGCAGTCATCCTGTCAAAAATTCAAAAAGCTGTTATTTTACTACTGAGTTTTAACTCTCCTAAGTTAAATGTCATTTTCATGTGGTCTCATTTCTCTGATTAAATTAATTTTATGAGAAATGATAGATAAATTTTTTCTTTAGTATTTGACTTAACATGTGTTAAAGCAAGACATCTGACTTAACATGAAGTTCAAAGACAGAAAATTATTTGAGCTACTTATTATAATAGTCATGGTTTAAAGAGATTTAGACATTAAAAGTCAGCAGCAAATTATTTAAATAAAACCTAAAACTTATTACAGTTTATTCTCATGTGTCAGGTTTAGATCTAAGCTTTTAATTGCATTAACTCATTTAACCCTGAATTGAACATTATGAGTTATGAACTACCTGGTGATTCTAGCTCAGAAACTGTATTCTTAACCCCTACAATTAAAACAAAAAAAACACTATGGGCTCTGCATTATAATTCTATTTTGCTTTCTTTAGACCTCAATTTCTCATTAACTCTTAGTTGATATTTTTTAGAATAAAAATATCTCAACCTCTGATAATAAGCCAGTAGTTAAGGAGAAAAATTATTTCCTTTAGGCCTCTAGACTTACAATGTCTAAGAGTGTCAAAATTAGAAAGGAATTCTATAATGAATTCTAGACAGTTATAGTATCATGTCCATGCCAAGCTTAGTTAGTTTTAATTTAACTTAAAACTGGAGGAAAGGGGTTATGTTTGGTTGATCCCATAAGTTACTTACAGTAGTAAAATTCTCTGGTTCTTAAACGACAAGTAAGGAGAGTATAATTTCCAGAAGATTTAAAGAAAATATCCACTAGATGAAGTCTCATCTTTGTATATTTATCACTGACTCAGTTACTATTTCAATCAACTCATCTTAAAAGAGGGCATTAAAAACATGGATCTTCTTCTGACATAGAATTTATCAAGATCGGCAAGCAGGGGAAGGAATGTATATCAGAATTAACCAGTAAATTTTTTATAAATGAAACGAGAAAACTCCTCTAGTGGGGCAGCCTGAAGTAGATGTACCTCCAGGGGCCAAGGGTGAGACTGAAGTGAGAGAGGGAAAGAGTGGCAGGACCTCAAAGGGAAGGAAGCAAGACAGGAGCATGGAACCTAAAAAGGTTCCACACAGCTCATTCTAGCATGTGCTGTGTCCGCCTACTTCTAGTGAGGCACAAGAATGCTGTCCACAATATTAAACTCAGATAAAAACATGGCACAGAGTTTTCAAATTAATGTAAACTAGAGAAAGCTTAAATTCAATAATTAATAATAACTGAATATCAATTATTCACCTAAACTTTTTTGTACCTGTATTGTATGCCAAGCATTGTGCGAGGAGCCAAGTCTGCATTTCCAGGTACCCATAAAAAAATCTACTAATGTTACTAGATAATTAATAATTAATAATTTCCCTCTTTTTTACAATTTTAATTAAAAATAAGCCAAATTTGGCTTGCTGGGCTCTAAAAGAATATGGGAAGAGTGAGGAGGGAGCCATCAAACAAGAAAAGTTAGCTTATAGGAGTCTTCCAAGTACCACACCATCACTCTGCTTTCCATCATAATATTGGGTTGGCCAAAAAGTTCATTCAGGTTTTTCCAGACGATGTTATGGAAAAAACTTTTTGGCCAACCCAATAAAATGATTCCTGCAAGTTGCATTCAGTATCAATTTCAGGTTTGTCTGCGATACACAAGCCAGCTTAGTCACTTTATCCTCTGAACAATCACAAAATTTGGTTCTTTTCACAATTGATTGTGTTTTGTATCCTGTTTATCTTCCCAACAAGGCTTTTTATGAACAAAAGTCAAATCTATTCACCTTTGTAACCTCTACGCCTAATATAGTATCTAGCACAAGGCGAAGGATACTGCAGTAATATTCTTACAGTGAATGAGCTAATGAATAGTATGGACCATGCGGAGGTTAACAGGATTTTGTTTAATTCATCCGGTCACTGCATTTTATCAGGAAATGTGGTCAGTGCACAGACAAGTCAGGTACAACTACGTCCACCTCTAGCCTTTGGAAACACAATCAGGAAAAGTGCACTCTCTGAGGCTGAAGCTGGTTAACATCAATGTGTATAAGAGCAAATTAGACCGTGAGAGAAGGATTTAATCTAAAGTGGCTTTTCTCAGCCTGGAATCCTTGGATGCGCTCTTGAGGATCTCAGAATTCTCTGAGAATTTTTTTAATCTGATATTTGCATTTAAGTGCCAATCTTAAAAAAATTAATAGACATATATGCTAGATGATCTGGGTAAATCACATTTAATTAAATATCACCTAGTAATTTCTTGTTCCTGTGTTCTTGATTGATTCCAAGGGATCATTTAAAGGAACATGAATTTTAATGCAGGATTTCTGAAACTGAAGCATACAGATGTATTCTCAGGGTTCCCCCCAAAATCTCCTTCTCTAAGTAAAAGAAATACTACCTCAAGAGATGGTCTATAAACATAACCTGATGAAACTTGGGTCTTTCCATTCAGAAAGCAGAACAGATGCTTCAGGAGGCAAGACTAGAACCTTCCTAAGTATTAGAAGCTTTACTATGTCCCACAGAATTACAAGTTGTCTGAAAGGAATAATGACAATTTTGATTAAGTTGGAAGGAATAAACTTGTTAGAACTTATCCAGAATTTGTACATCCAGCTACTCTAGCTTGAGTAAAATCATCCATTGTGGCCAGCCCAACTTTTTGTTAATTAACTTCTCTCCAACTGCAACTGTCACAGCCATAATTTGGTCTCCTGAATGAGTGTGTGCAACACAGGGGGTTTTCTCACGTATCACTTGAGCCCAAAGTAGTCTACCTTTAAGGTAGAGAAGTATGTTGTGAAGATTACATACATAAAGTATGTAACACAGTGATAAGCATGTAGTAGGTATGTAATAAAGAAACTATTATTTGATATCATAGGTATTATTATTTCCCATTTCATGAATGGATTATTTGACTCAGAAGAATTTAAGTGATTGGCTCAATGTCTGTGTTTATTCAATTATTCATTTATCAAATATTAATTGGAAACCTATTGTGTGCCAATCCTGGGTCTTATTCCTTCCAGCAAAGGGCCCTTTTCACTAAACAACACTGAAGCTTAAATACTAGTTTATAAATCATTCTTTGTGACCTGGTTCATATAAGCTAGTGTTCCTGTGTTGTTGATGTTCCAAGTTCCCAGTTTGTGGATCTTGCATTCCTTTCTGTGTATTGTTAAATTGTTAGCTGTGAACGCAAATGGTTAATGAGAATCTAGTGTCTTCTTTAGAGACACAGAAATCTCACTAAAAGGAGTCATTGAAAAGGGCTGTAGAGACCGTCTCCAGTTTGAGGTCTAAATTAATAATTTCAAGGGAACTTGAATAACAGATCTCTTTTTTTTTTTAACATCTTTATTGGAGTATAATTGCTTTACAATGGTGTGTTGGTTTCTGCTTTATAACAAAGTGAATCAGTTATACATATACATATGTTCCCATATCTCTTCCCTCTTGCGTCTCCCTCCCTCCCACCATCCCTATCCCACCCCCCAGATCTCTTGATATAACTTCTGGTGGTTGCATTGGATGAGAAAATATATTCTCACCTCCCTGGTAAATTGCTTCTTTTTCATGCTACTTCCCTCCTCTGCCTCCCATGGGCACTATTGCTGTCTTCCCTCATTCCTTAAGGGAAATATCACATCACAGGTTCTCCAATAAACCTCTTTCCCAAGGGCAGTGGCATGCTTCTCTCACCCCCGCAGTGAGTCTGCATACCCACTCAGGTGCAGGGTTTAATTTCAGACTGTCCCCTCTGCCCCCTCTACCCTGCACAAAGAAGTTTTCTTCTTTTTATTGATGGTAGCTTGTTTTTGTTTGTTTGTTTGTTTGTTTTTGGTGGTGGTAGCTAGGGGAATGAGGGTGTGGGGAGAGCCAGGGATGACCTCTTCCAAGGTGTGCCCTTATGAGCTTTTGTTCATCTGCATGTTGGACTCTTTCATCTTACCCTGAAGACCTTTCATTTCTGCAGGAAGAGGCTGAAAAGAAACTGAGTATAGGACTAAAACTATTTGCCTACATCAGGTTATACGCATGTACGTATACAGGCTCAGCAAGAGACAGGTAGCCCCTGATCATGTCCACCTCAACAGACAACCACTTTTTCATATGGAGCTGCTGAATTTTCTTCTCTTCTTCTGAATCTGAAGAAGGTATCATCTGAAAACAAGGTTTCCTTTTTGTCCTTCCTCCTTATTCCAGAAGAGAGAAGGCCTTGAAAAGACTAGAGATCCTAGGATTTGGGGTTACACCTTTATAATCATCAAAACACATACACACACACACATGAAAGGAGAAGGAGAAATCTATGAGGGTAGGGAGGGATGGGAGAGGCTTGGGAAACTTCTAGAGAAGAAAGGAAAAAGACTGTTTAGAATAAGTGATCAGCAAACAAAGAGACTGTTAGACTATGAGTGGACAAAATCTCAGCTACTGCAAAGGGGCTGGTTGATTTTTAATGGCACAAAGAAAATAACCAAGCAGAAAAATGACTAAGCAAAAATGGCATCTACCTCTTACCTCACACACCACCTGTGTTTGGCTGTAGTGCATATCTGAAGAGCTGTATTGAATACGTGTTTGGATCAAGATCTTCCCTCTGTTGACCCTCCATAGCAGAAATCAAGGTGGGACTCCATAACTCTATGGGCTCCTGGCTAGACTCCCTGCTGCCTCTTATCTTTCTCCAGACAACTCTCACAATCTCACCATCACTATCTGGTTGGGACCATATGGACTAAACTTATCACACCCTGTATCCCTATTTGTGCCAGTCACCAGGTCAATCCTCAGCCCTCCAAATGCAACCCCTGTATGCCTTGCTATCCCCTTTTCTAACTGTGTCTCTGATCACGTCCCATGTCCTGAAACTCTCACACAATGTCCTCTAGAACACATGAATGTGGTTATTAGCAGCATTTCTGTGTCTTAAATCTTTTCTCCGAACATTCCTTTTAATCTTTCTGTTCTAAATGAAACCCGAAGCTACTGCTTCCCTGAAGTCTACTCAAGTGATAATATTTATCCCCTACACCCCAATTAACCACTGGACTCAGTGGAGCTATGCTAATACTCCTTGTTCTTCATTGCTTTTCAAAACTATTTTTTCCTCATCCTTTTACATAAACCTCCAGATGCCATCAGCCTGTATGTTTTAGATCCCATCCTCATCTCTTGAAGATTTTAGCTTCTAATTCATTGCCTCATTTTCCAACATATATTTCCAGAACTCTACACATTCAGGTTCCTGACTTTTCTACCAATAATTTTTCCTTCTCTCTACCTCATCTACTCTTTCCACGGTCATTTCCAATGATATAATCTTCCTCCAGGATTTCAACTTCAAGCATCCGAGCCGTTAACTTCCATTTACCCTCCTGCCAATCTACTGACCCAAATCAAACAATCCTTCAGCCCCTGACACCTAGAGTCTGTTCACCTTTTCACTATGTCCATGTCTTTCCTCACTCAGCCTAAATTCCATGCATAATCTTTATAATCATTTTAGTCATTCCCTTGTATGCATCTGCAGTTGGCTTGCCCTTCTCTGGCTGTACTGTACATGCTTAGCTCAACCACAACCTCTGCAACTGATCTCATGTCTGAATGTGGCTGCAGAGATACACATACGTGCTCGCTTGTCGTAATCCTTAAGTGGGTCCTTAACACTGCCTGGCAATCATACTCTGTTACCCTTAATCACTCTCTCTCTCACTCTCCTAGATGATTATTTCATATCTCCTGTCTCCTCAATCTCCAACACCTCCTCTCCCATCTTAGCTCTCTGTTGATGACATTCATATTTCACTAAAAACTAGAAGCAATTAAAAGAGAACTTCCATTCCACATCCAGCTCCCAGCACCACACCCACACTACTTCTTGGTCTTTTATCCCTAAACCCTTCTTTTTCCTGAACTATCCATGTTCTTAGCAAAGGCTGACTCCCCCACTTGCGCACCAGGTCCCATCCCCTCTCACCTACCCTAGGACACCATCCAGCAAGTCTACCCTCTCTCTCATGCATCATTGATTTTTCCCTCCTCTGCTTCTTTTTTCCATTAATGAAACAAAAATGCTATAATTTATCTCATATTTTTTTTAAAAACCTCTCTTGATCCTACCTCCTCTTCCAGCTACATGCCCTGTTCTCTCCTTCCCATTACAGAAAGAGACCTTCCAGTAGTATCTGGTCTGCTCATTACCGACTGAATCAACTCCAGTCAGGCTTTCACCCCACCAGGCAACTGAAAAATGCCTTTAACAAGTCATCAGCTACCACCACTTTACTACAGCATTTGTTCTGTTCCTGAGCTTATTTGATCAACAGCATTTTATAGAGTTGATCATTTCCTCCACCTGAAAATAACTCTTTCACTTGGCTTCTGAGAAACCGCACTCCAGGGTTTCTTGCCACTTCTCTGGGCACTCTTCCTCATTCTTCTTGCTGGCTCCTCCTCACCTTCCTGACCTCTAAAAGATGGAGTGTCCCAAGGCTCAGTCCTTGGACCTCTTCAATATTTCATAAATTTTTCACTCACTGTTTTGGTAACCTCATCCAGCTTCCCGGTTTTACATAACATCTATAACACTGAATGCTCCAAATAATAGATCTCTGGCCAAAATCTCTCCTCTGAACGCCAGACACATCTATCCAACTACATGCTCAATATCTTGGATATCAAATAGACAAATCAAATTTAACATGTTCTAAAGTGACCTTCTGATTATTCCCTCAAACCTGCTCAAACCACAGTCTTTCCCATCTCAGTTAATGAAACGTTAGCCCGCATTAGTCTTGCGACCCCAGCCTTCATCCCTGACTCCTCCCTTTTCCACTCATCCTACTTTCTGCCCGGCAATGATTCGCTGTTACACTTAATCACTCTCTCCCACTCTCCTAGATGATTATTTCACACCTTCTCTCTCCTCTCACGTAATGAATCTTCCACCCTCATTATTCTCTCAGACTTCATCCCTGACTCCTCTTTTTTGCTCTTAGACTACATGAAATCTATCAACAAAACCTATCAGCTCTATCTTCAAAATATATCCAGAATCTGACCACTTCTCACCATCTCTCCTGCCTGCTTGCCTAGAAGCACCTCATCTCTCACTGGAAGTATGACTAAAGTGTAATACTCCTTTGTAAAGTGTAAAGTGTAATACTCCTTTGTAAAGTGTAATATTCCTCCTTGGTAAAGTATTTCAAAAGTGCTCCCTCTTTCTGCCCTTGTTCCCCTTCAGTCTAAGGGTGACTATTCAAACTTAAGTCAGCTTATGTCCCTTCTCTGCTAAAAATTCTCTAATCACTTCTCTTCTCTCAGAATTAAAGCCAAAGTTCTTAAAATAGCCTACATGCTCTCTGGTGCTGCCTTGGGCTCTCCCCGACCTCCTACTTCTCTTCCCCTCCCTCGTTCTACCCAGCTACACTGGCTTCAAACACGCCAGGCATGCTCCCTCCTTGGGGCTTTCTCCCTGTCAAGCCTTCTTCTAAGACATACTCCCTCCAAACAGTGCAGGGCTTCCTTGTTCAATTCCTTCAGGTCTTCCTCTGACCATCCTACCTCAAGTAACATGCTGCTCCCCTTCCCCTCCCTCTCCTCCTCCCCTACTATATTTTTCTCCCTGTCATTTACTTCCATCTCTCTTTCCACATAATTTACTTTTTTCCTTGCTGACTGTCTCTCTCCTCTCAGATTGTAGATTGTAAGCTATATGAGGGCAGGGTTTTGCCTCTCTCTTCATGGCACCTAGGACAGTGCCTGCCACATAGTAAACACACAATACATGCTTGAATAAACAGATAAACAAATGGTAAGCCTGAGTTCAGACTGGCTGAGAGACTGCTATGATGATAAAATTTGAGATGACTTAGGGAGGTTTGAGTGGCTGCCTGGGAGTTATGTTTTAAAATCCACATCTTGTAGTCATAGAAAAAGAGCATTCAAGAGAATTCTTAGAGTATAAATTGTTCTGTTCAATCTAAATCACATTAGCAGAGTACTTAAGAAGACAAGTCGGGATTTCCCTGGTGGCGCAGCACTTAAGAATCTGCCTGCCGATGCAGGGGACATGGGTTCAATCCCTGGTCCGGGAAGATCCCACATGCCGCAGAGCAGCTAAGCCCATGCACCACAACTACTGAGCCTGCGCTCTAGAACCCGTGAGCCACAACTACTGAGCCCGTGCACCACAGCTACTGAAGGCCGCGTGCCTAGAGCCCAAGCTCCACAACAAGAGAAGCCACTGCAATGAGAAGTCCATGCACTGCAATGAAGAGTAGCCCCCACTCACCACAACTGGAGAAAGCCCACGGGCAGCAACGAAGACCCAAAGCAGCCAAAAATAAATGAATAAATAAAAAATTTTAAAAATAAAATAAAAAAAGACAAGTCACAAAAAAATTTGAGTGAAGCTACCCTTGGCAATTTTAAAATCAAAGAAGAGTTACATTTCAAACATCTTCATAAACCTGTGTAGTTACACACAGAAGCGAAACTTTTTAGAGCTATGGACAAGTAGTTGAGGAAGTCTCTACTGGAATTACTTTCCATTGAATGACTTATCAACATTGAAACTAAAAATTCTAAGTGCTCAAAATATTTAGCAGACATTATTCAAATCCAACTTAGCACTACTCAGTATAGAGCAAGAATTGGTATTAACGTATTGAAAAAAATCAGAGAATAATGCAGAATCCAGAAACAAAAGTGCACACATAGCCAGAACGAGACAGATGCAACACCTTTTGCTTCTTCTAAATGAGGGGTCAAAATAAACTCATAGATATATAACAAGATTATTTGTACAAATATTTTTACCTCATTTAACTTGTTAGAAACCTATATATAGTTCATTCCATATTCCATTAATTCTATGAATTCAATTCTCAGTTATTCATTTTTGTTGCCTTTGTAAAGTCCCAGGCTAATAGAACTGTTTCTGGCATTTTTTTTTGTTTTTTGTTTTTTTTGGTGTAGTCAACTTTTTTTTTTTTAACATCTTTATTGGAGTATAATTACTTTACAATGTTGTGTTACTTCTACTGTATAACAAAGTGAATCAGCTATATGTATACATATATCACCATATCCCCTCCCTCTTGTGTCTCCCTCCCACCCTCCATATCCCACCCCTCTAGGTGGTCACAAAGCACTGAGCTGATCTCCCTGTGCTATGCGGCTGCTTCCCACTAGCTGTTTTACATTTGGTAGTGTATGTATGTCCATGCCACTCTCTCACTTCGTCCCAGCTTACCCTTCCCCCTCCCCGTGTCCTCAAGTCCATTCTCTCTGTCTGCAACTTTATTCCTGTCCTTCCCCTAGGTTCATCAGAACCTTTTTTTAAATTTTTTAGATTCCATACATATGTGTTAGCATACGGTATTTGTTTTTCTCTTTCTGACTTACTTCACACTGTATGACAGACTCCAGGTCCATCCACCTCACTACAAATAACTCAATTTCGTTCCTTTTTATGGCTGAGTAATATTCCATTGTATATATGTGCCACATCTTCTTTATCCATTCATCTGTCAATGGACACTTAGATTGCTTCCATGTCCTGGCTATTGTAAATAGTGCTGCAGTGAACACTGTGGTACATGTCGTTTCTGGCATTTTTAAAGAGAGGTCCAGACCAGATAGATCCAAATGGCATTTATAAAAAAGATTTTATTTCCAAAAAAGATTTTAATTTAAAGAAACCCAGATAAACAGTAACTGTTACCAAATTGCTGCTAAACGTGATCTTTCCTAATTGGTGACACAGGCTATGATAATACCTTTTATGTTCTGTCCGGCCTGTGAGAACCAGCATCACTTTTGCTAAAACTTAGGTTGAGAATCAATATAAAAATATTTGCTAATATTTATTGAATACTTGCTCTGTTAACCTTGTTTATAATATTGTAATCTTATGAACAATTACTAAATAAATTTAAAAAATAAGTATATATGAGTTTCAAAAATAGGGAGCAAACACGAAGATTTATTCTCTTTTCTGAATGTACAAGAGATTAAAAGATAAATAAATACATTACCAGCTTAATCTTTTAAGGAAAATGAAAGTTAACAAATTTGTAACTATTTGCGGAAAAAAATGAAAACAAAGTGTTTTTTTTTAAAGAATATTGTCTTGTGCCAAATTTATGAAATTTTCCCACATCCTTTAAACAATTAGAAGCAAATGGTATTTTTCAATTAAATTTCAAAATTCTCACGGTAGTTATGAGACCAATTTTATAAAGAAAAAGATTTTCATCCAAATTTCAGTTTAAGGAATCTTAGCATGCCAATACATGTGGTATTTTTGGAAAGTTGGTACAGCCCAGATTGCCTTTCATTGAGAAATACAACAGGGTACAGAAGGTCCTGCTTTCTATGTTGCATGGCATCATGCTCCCCAGATACTCAGGCTTACAAGCAAAATAGAGAATACTTTTTCTTTTCTTCTTTCATATGCCATATTAGCTTTGAGCTTTCACATATTTAGAAATAGCAGTACTTTGGCTGAAGAGTTGCCTCTTTTGCCCTCCTAGGTGTTTGGAAATTATATTCTGTTCTATATTTTATTTGAGTTTTAGTAGTAATCCTGGTGGTGGTGCTCTTTGACTTAAAAGTTCCTTTAACTACATATTATATTGATCTGAGGATGAATAAAGTCCTTTTATATTAGCAATGGTAGATTAAAAATAAGATTCAAACATCTCAGGAAGATGTTTTGCAGTAGAAAAGACTTGTATGTGAGAGACAGATCTGTGTGACCCTGGGGACATCACTTAACCACTTGTGGACTCAGTTTCTGCATTTGTAAACTCAGGCGAATGTCTACCTTATAACATTTGTCTCTGCTGATTGATGAAACATCACACATAAAGCCCCCAGCACAAAGCCTGATACATAGCAGCTAATTACTTAACATTAGTCACTTCATTTCCCTAATCTCTATTTAATGTACATTCTTGAACGGTAGTAATAAAGAACCAACACCAGACGACAACATTTACTTTCTACCTAGTAAATTCAGGTGACTGAGGAGACAATCTCATACTTTGTGTGGTCAATTTTAATTTTTCTGATTCTTGGTAGACATACACAGTAACTGCAATTAGAATAGGTACACCTTAGAAAGTCCTTTCATATTTCATATTTAATTTACACTGCAACTCGGTGGTGTAAGATTGAATGTATTATTACTTTCTTGTTTTAGAGATTAGAAAAATGTCACTTTCTGAATTGAAATGACTTAACAAAAGTGGAGATGGAACTTGAACTGCTGGGCTCTAAGTTCTGTGTGGTTTCATGACGTTTTGTTGCCTTCTCACAAAAATACATGTTCTTCTGCTTTATAGTAACATGCTAGTGGACAGTCAGCCACTACACGAAAAATATGTTAGGCAGCTAAAAACTTCTCAAGGTAACTCAAGAAGTGAGGTTGGTCAATAAAGCAAATAAGGATTGAGTATTTACTGCTGAGAGTTTATTTTTCTTTGAAAATAAACTCCAAAATCTTTTATAAGATTAAGATATTTCTTATACTTTAGGGTGAAGTGGACTTGACTGAGGTTAAGTGGTTTGACTGAGGTTAACTTTATTTTCCTTGGGTTCGTCTTTTGGTATCACTTACAATGATTTTACCAAATGAACTAACAGTTCTAACAGTTTCATTGCCTATTTTCCAGCATATTGCAAATTTAGAATGTTAATGAATTGATATTAAAATTGGGGGAATGTATTTAATATACTTGAAAAAAGTCTAAAATAACATGTGAAGGGACTTCCCTGGTGGCCCAGTGGTTAAGACTCTGCACTTCCACTGCGGGGGCACAGGTTTGATCCCTGGTCAGGGAACTAAGATCCCGCATGCCATGCGGCCAAATAAATAAATAAATAAATAAAATTAACATGTTAAAAATTTTAAATATTTCATATTCAATCTCACAGGCAGTTTTGGAAGAATTTCATATATCTATATCTATATAGGAATTTGGATGTTGTCTTTCTCTTTTAAAGTAACTAATGTATCTAAACTTCAAATTATTTGTTCAAAAGAACACTAAAAACATATCAAAAAAAGATTCATAATGAAGTATAAGATGGATAAGAAATAGAGATGTAAAATATGAAGATCTTATATATTGGGATAAAGGAATTTAGTCTTATTCCATAGGTCAGTGTCAAGAACTATGTAAGGTCTGGGATTTTATCTTACCTACAAGCTAAAGAGCTTAACTGCTACTATTTCCTGATACTGGTAGAAGACATGAGTCTCCTGGATCAGAGACAATGGACTTTATAGTTCATGGCAAAAGGAGTGGCTGAGTGTCAACATTTGCTTACACCAGTTCCCTATGCACCCCCCCCCCCAATCCCATGCGAGTGACACACAGAACCAGTGATGGACGCCTGTGCATGTCGTGGGTTGTGTTAAAGAAGAACATTAACCTTGGGGAATTCACAGCTTTTAAAATAAGAAAGAACAAGCCTACTTCTTGTCTGGAGGAAAGAGTTACCTAATCCCGCAAGGTTGCTCACTGCAAACACTACCCTGAGAAATGCTCCAGATAAAGAGCATACAGGGTCTTTCATTCTTGACACACACAAAAGAATATATAGGGATGCTCAGGGTGACAGCAGACTGATATTCCCTACAGCAAGCAGCACTCAATATTTTTGATGCCACGGGAGTTACTCCTCTAAAGGATAAGAAATATTGCCATCCGTGACAGCGCTTCTTAAGCCGGTTACTCTCAAGAGGAGCAAGGAAAATCCTGCACCCTTTGCGAAAGGCTTCAGGTAATTTTTATACAACTATCTTACTGACCTAAGCCATAGAAAGCTTGGTAGTGAAAGGAGTGCCATAATCGTATTTTTATTTTGGAAAGATGACTCAAGACATAGTGTGGAGATGGACCAGAGTGGACAAGATGAAGACAGGACCTAATTAAGGAGGCTGTTATGGCAACCATGGTAAGTGACCATGTTGTGAGTTAGTACAAATTTGTGGATGTAGAAGATGAACCGAGAAAGGAGTGCTAGACTGGCGTAGGGGAGAAGACAAGGGTGGAGAGCTGTTGGAACTAACATATTGGTGAGGAAACCAGCAGGTAGGAATTTGAGAGGAGAGTAAGTTTGAGTATGAAAAGATATCAGGTTGTTTTTGAAAAGCTGTACTTGAAAGATATACTAATTTCAGGGGACTATAGACGGAACATACCTGGGCTCAATATATATCAGAATATATATCAATATATATCACAGGCATTCTATAGATGATTTAGAATCCGCCAGTGAAATTCATCTCCTGTTAACTTAAAATTAGTCAGGATTATTCACTTCCCAGTCAGCTCTGTCACTCACACACACACACACACACACACACACACACACACACACAACCCACACACACACCAATGTGCAACATTTAGCACACTATACTGAATACTGGAGTCCACTAGACACTTTAATTCATGGCATCAAAATCTTAGTTAAAAATAGCACAAAAATCTCAACATCCCTGGGACCAAATAATATCCAAATGTATAATATTGTCTAAAGTCCTTGGCGAATGGATGTGATAAATAAATAATCCAAATACCTCATTTAAGCCAACAGTTGCAACCTCTTCTCATTCAAATTCATATTTTAAAACTAATTGGGGGGATTGTTTTGGTGGTCCTAGTCAGTGTAATAGAGCATAAAAAATAAATCAAGGCATAAAGTTGAAAAAAATAAAAACATAAAAAACTAATTGGGGGAAAGGGAGGGATAATTTTGATTTTATCCTCTTATTTCTCTATCCCAAATTGTAACAATCAGTTACCCCTAAGTAAAAGGCATACAGCAAACAAGAAAAGAAGCCAGAGTCTGGATAATTAGTTGACGATAAATGAGAAGTAAAACATCATTCTTGGTCAACATTCCAGCTCAGGGCAGCCCAGATCATTTCATAGGCAAAACTGATGTTCAATTATTTTTGATCTATCTAATGTGCCAGCCTTATTAGCTCTAGATACAACCATCTGAGGCTTCAAAAGTTGGTAAGGAAGAAAAATGGACTTTCATAATTCTGAATTGCTGCTATTTGAGTAAATTCAACAAGCACACGAAAAAAGCTGGGCTCTTGGAATGTATCTGCAGGTAATAAGAGTGTCTTCAATGTATAATACAGAGCCAGCGGCCATGCTCTTACCTGGTTGCAGGTATTGATGTCTATGCCCCCTTTGAGATATTCCACTACTTTGTCTAAGTTGCCTGCTCTGGCAGCACGGAGGAAGCTTGCATTGCTGTCAGACTGTGAGAAAAAGAAAAGACCTTTAGTGAAATATTCATAAAATGAAAACATATCAAAGACAGAAACACTAGAATGTTTGCACCATGCATCAGAAAAGCTTCAGTTGCACTAAGTGTCCATTGACAGATGAAAGGATAAAGAAGATGTGGCACATATATACAATGAAATATTACTCACACATAAAAAAGAACGAAATTGAGTTATTTGTAGTGAGGTGGATGGGCCTAGAGTCTGTCATACAGAGTGAAGTAAGTCGGAAAGAGAAAAACAAATACCGTATGCTAACACATATATATGGAATCTAAAAAAACAAAAAAGGTTCTGATGAACCTAGGGGCAGGACAGGAATAAAGACGCAGACGTAGAGAATGGACTTGAGGACATGGGGAGGGGGAAGGGTAAGCTGGGATGAAGTGAGAGAGTGGCATGGACATATATACACTACCAAATGTAAAACAGATAGCTAGTGGGAAGCAGCCGCATAGCACAGGGAGATCAGCTCAGTGCTTTGTGACCACCTAGAGGGGTGGGATAGGGAGGGTGGGAGGGAGATGCAAGAGGGAGGGGATATGGAGATATATGTATACGTATAGCTGATTCACTTTGTTATAAAGCAGAAACTAAAACACCATTTTAAAGAAATTATACTCCATTAAAGACGTTAAAAAAAAAAAAAAAGCTTCAGTTGCAAAATATTTCAATCCTGAGTTTAAAACCCTGAATAATAATTCACAGTACGAGTCAGCAACTTCACAGTATTTCTAGAGAGTTGTTTAAGGACATTAAAGTCAATAGGAAATACACTCTGCTATATTAAAGAGTATAAAAGAACAATTAAAATAAAAATAATTATTACCGCCTTACTCCAAATCTTCAGCCACATTTGAAGAGGAATTTACACTACCCCCAAATCCACTGTTATCCATTCATTTTAGCTTCAGGAAGCTAGTGACTTTATAGTGAGCCTAACATCAAGCTAAAAAACACATGAAATAAGGTACTGGGTTTCTTCTTTCTCTTCCTTTACTGTTTGGTTTTCAGATGCATCTGAGGGAGAGCACTGAGTATGGGTCACCTGACAGTCTGTCCTCACTATAAGGGAATAACAGAAAGCTCCAAGGATGCTTTGAGGAAAGCAGATAGCGCTAGTTGGCAAGTGTGGACTGGGCCGATGCAAATTTTGTGATCCCAGTGATTTTGGAAAAACAAGATTAAATTTAAACCAGCTGACATAATACCAGGCTCAAATCTCTTGGTAAAGATGATCACTCCGGGTACAAATTGCTTTTTAAGTCCTCATCTTGCGCCCATTCCTCTCAAAATCCGATCCCGGGAGAACAGCTGAATTTCCCCCACAAAAAGTCTCGGGGAGGCTCCTCAAGAGACGTAGCCACAATCGCCCTGCCTCTCTGACTTGCTGACAAAGTCTGATTTTCAAACCTTAACACAAGGATGATGATAAACTTTCGTTAGGTTCCAAGACACTGGCATCATTTTATAGTTCTTTGGGTGGTACAACATCTGACTACAGAGAAAATGGTAACACGAAAAGGGACCTACTAGGAATTAAGATTCAGGTGGGGCAGCTCTTAATCCATCCTCCTCCTCAGTAGGCTGCCCTGCCCTCCCTCGAAGAATGGACTTGCCCAGGGCCCTTGGCACACTCTGTCAGGCCTATTTATTGTGACTGGTGATGACGTACGGAGATAGAAATGGAAGCGTTTTCTCTGGGAGTCTCAAATACAGAATTATTTGCATACATACCATTAAAATGATTTACACAGGGGAAGACTGAAAACCCTAGGACGAAATTACCTCATATTTAACCCAAATACCACAATGGCATATAAATTTACGAATAATATAGGTAATTTATGAGGATTTGAGAGGTATGACTGAAAACTACACATCTGGAATTCATGCTCGGAGTCTTTTCCAATGCACCCTGGTATGACTAACATCGCACTGTTTCTCCTCCTCCCTGCCCTGCTACGATGCCTCACGCTCCATCCTTCCTGAAAGCCGTGCCCATGGCAGGGTGCCCCAAGTATATCTGCAATGCTGCAGGGACTGAATTATGACTCATTTTTAAATGCCTATTCTATGAATGTATTTTGCGGCTTGCAGCAAATTCTAAATTCCAGGAAGATTTTCCGCCTTCAAGTTTCTTGCTGCAGTACTTAAAAGCAAAACATTACACTCTGCATCAGGTTCTGTCAATAGCCCACAAGAAACATCATTTACTAAAAAACAACAAAAATTAAGTAATATTAGGTCACAGAAAGTATGACAATGTTATTTCCCATAGATTTTTAAAATAAATCCACATGCTCTATATTATATATTATATTAAAGAGGATGCCTAGAAAGTACTTCCATCTTATACATGAGGCTTCATAATTATAGGTAACATTTATGAGTGTTTACTGTGGGCCAGGCACAGAGCTAAGAAGTCATATGCATTATATCATTATTACAATAATACTAGGAGAAAGGAACTATTATTACGCTCATTTAAAAGGTGAGGAAAGAGGCTGGGAAAGTTTCCAAGGTCACATAATTTTTCAGTGGAAGATTCAAGATTTAACTCATGTTTATCAGCCTCAAAGCTAGTCTTATCTGCTATTCTACCTCATCCCTGCAAAGTATCAAAGCAGATGTTAGTACAAATACCTAACCTATGAGCTATAAGTTTGTTTCATTTGTGATAACCTCAGTATGCCCTTGGTCGACATATTCGCCCTGTAAATCATGGCACTTGCTAAACAGAGTGTCTTAGCTGGAGAGGGAATTCTTGGCAGACAGCCCTAGCCTCAAATGTATCAGCCATCTATGCACCTAGAAAAATGAAGAGCTGGCTTGAGACAAACTAATTAGAAACATACTCACTTGGGAATAAAGAAAGAGATGGTAAAGTACACACCGCATTAAAAAGCCAGTTGACTGTCTCTCTCTACATGTCTAACATGATTAAACTCATGAACTAAGATCAGGGTTCTCTATCATTCTTGTAAAAAAAAAAAAAAAAGAATGCCATGAACAAGTAGAGCCAGAAGGGAGCACCTGACCCTTTAGGGATAAAGAAACACCTGGAGACACCCTGTGGAAGCTTACAGAGGCAATTGTTGGTCTGAAGGGGGCTTCTGGCATCACGGAGGGGAATCTATTAGACCCTCTTAGAACCTTCTCTAGGTACTGGGCATGACATTGAGGATTGCTTTTGCTGTTACATAACAACAAGCTTTAATAACTATTTTTCTCTTTTCTGAATCAAACTCCTAAAAAGTAGAGGCAAGTCAAAGACTTACAGCCAGTCCCTGGAATTTTAGCAAAAAATGCTCCCAGTGTTTTGGAGGGGCTAGGGACAGTGGAAATGCAACATCTGAGCCATCCTGCCAGGGACCTCTTCAACAGTTGAGTCACAGTAGATTTTGCTATAAGTTGGATTCTTCTAGAACCCCATTAAGGGATTGAGTTTTCCCAAAGTGAGAAAATGTATTAGAAATGCATTTTGCAAATGCAAATAAATGTGTTATTATAAAATGGTTCCAGAGCATGAGTTTCAAGAACAAAATTCAAATGAGACTTCAAAATTTATATGTAGATATTGACATCTTTGAAGTTTAAAAGTATAGACCAGCATGGAAGTATATATTTTTCTCCTACTTCCACATAAACACATGCAAACCCTATGCTACAAAGAGGTCAATCTGTGATTAGAGCTCTTGACACAAGAGCTTAGGATAAACAGCAGTCAGTCTGGTTACCTTCAATCAACACAGAGATAAAAGAGGATTCAGGGACTCATGGTGAGACATGCAGCAATTTTTACCATGCTATGTTTCCCTCTGAGTATGACAAAAGTAAGAATTTAAAAATTAAAATTAGGTTTTAGTAGGGGAGAAGCATGCTTTCAAAATAGACTGTTGTCTCTTGCCTCAACCAGGAGATTTCACACATAAAAAGTACAAAAAAGAGAAAATGAGGCAATAGCAATTCCTTTGGGGGAAAAGTCTCAGACAAATAGACTAACCTCTTTCTGCTTTGCTGCTTTAGGTCCCTAGAACTCTCAATCCTAAAACCAACTGTACTTATGCCTATGAAGTGTGACTCTGGGCAAGGCATTCAAATGCTGAGCTCCACTTATTTTAATCTGCAACAGATGGATGTCATTAAAACTTGTCCCCTTTTCAACCCGAGTGTGGCATCTCAAGCCGAGAAAGAAAAATTTCCTCTTCAGTTCTTCTTGACACAGTTCTGTACATTTTTGATCAGAATGTTAGAAAAACAATACTTTCTCAGCATCCAGCAGGGTGGACATGAAAGGCAAGGAGGAATGTGCATTCACAGAGCCACATTATGTCCTAAACGAGTGCTTCCCCGAAGGGTCCAGGGGCACACTCACAGAGATTCATGAGTTTGCTACAAGATTTTGTAAAACTTCTATGCTTACAGTTCAATAACAACCTAATAAGGAGAATATAAGCATGTTTCAGGTCATCTAGATAGCTACCCTTTAACTGAGTATAACCATATAATTTTGATACATGCCTTCGTGTTTATAATTCAGTGCATAACAGTTGAAATAGGGATGGAATATAGACAGATGCATGGGATGCAAAATATTTTGCCATGGGACAGAGACTGATCAGAGAATCTGGCCATCATACAAGGTAGGATGTAGCAAAAGAACCTGAGCACAGCACTCAGTAGAACATTACAGCTGCAAATAACAACAGGCTCAGATGCTATCTTTGTATGGTCCAACTTGCCTGGACTCTTAGCAGTGACTGTAGCAGAAAATCCAGAGTAAAATGTTTTTCAGTTCCCAATTGCAGCTTTTACTGGATTAGGTACACATCTTTACCACAATACTAATTTCATCTCCAAGTAAATGAAGAGAGCTTTAAATGATTATCAAATGGCATGCCATTAAAATTGGCATTGGCAAAGTTCTCTGATCACTTTAAGTATTCTGAAGTAGGAAACAAAACCTTAAATGTATCAATAATGGTTGTACAACACGCTTATAAAAACGTACACTCTATATTATTTTCATTGAAGTCAAATTCAGAAATGTATTATAGAAATCTGAGGTTAAATCTTTTTACTGTTAAATCCAACATCTGTGATTTAGTTTTAGACAATCCTATCTTCTATTACATTGGTGTTATTTATTTGAATAATACTAGTTTTGTAGTTCTGTTCATGCTTAATTTGTACAACTTTCTTTTTAGTAATGGTCTAAGAGTTTAAGGAATTTTATGTAGTTTGATTTTTACACTTAAATTAACGCTATAGGGAATTCCCTGGCGGTCCAGTGGTTAGGACTCCGTGCTCTCACTGCCAAGGGCCCAGGTTCAGTCCCTGCTCGGGAAATTAAAATCCCGCAAGCCTCACAGCACGGCCAAAAAAAAAGTCTTTTTTAATTAAAAATAAATAAATTAACACTACAATAAAAGTAACAGCACTGGAGGTCACAAACTTTTTTTATACTTCAAAAGAGACGAATACATTATTCAAGTGTGAGAAGCAGGCATCCTCTAGCGTGAGTAAGCCACCAGCCTCAACTAGCCTAGGGAGTGACACAGGGCGCCTCCCCTCACAGCCTCTGGCTTATCCTGTACCCTCCACAAATATTTGCTGACTGATTAACCATAGGAAAGCACATGCTCCTTGTGGAATTTAGGGAATCTGCTTATTTTCTTAGGATGCAGTTATTCCTTTGTAAAAACAGGGTCATTTACCTGCCTACTCCAAGATCCACATTTTTATAGTAATACAAAATAAATAAAATGTATTAAAATCACTTGAGGGGAAAACCTTGAATATAAACATAATGAAATAAGGGACATTTCTACAATTCCTTAGGTCTTTTCCTAGGAATGTTGGATAAATTAAAACCAGCAAATCACGAGTTGTATGATCTTGAGTCTTTTTGTGGGTCTTAATTTCCTTATCAAAAAATAAATGTATTTTATAGAGTTGCTGGGAGAAGGAAATAAGATTTGAAGATGTTTAGCTGGATGACAGGCACAGAGGACACTGACCGAGCTTTTTTAATAATTGTAGTTTTTCTTGTAAATGATAAAAGCAAAACAACAATGACAAATCAAAGGATAGATGCATACACATTATCTTCTTTAAATAAAAAGGTTGTTTCCAGAAGACCAGAGTGTTTGAAAATACTTTGCTGTGTGCAGGTGTAAACGGACAAAAAAGAAGGCAGAACTGGGTGTGGTCTGTCTCCAAAGATGAAGATTTTACAAAACACCCTCTTTGTGATATATGAATGCTTTCACTTAAATAATCATACTTTTGTATAGGGACTGCTGGATTGTTTAAATGTTTCAGCTCTTTTAGTAGCTCAAATTGTTACCACTATCTTATCATAAACCAAAAATTGCGGGGCAACTGAGAACCGCACACTACATGTACTGAAATATTTCAGAAAGAATTCCACAAGTTGCCTTCCTGCAGTTAGAACATATAAATGACCAGTAAAACACTTTATACCACGAAATCCTACTTAATTTCAATTCAGCTGGACACTAATAACAAAAATTGCTATAAACCATACGTTTGTACACTGTAGCTCAAACATGCTGATTAAGCTCCATTTTCAGCGTCATTTCAATAGGTCTTTACACTGCTATTAAACGGGAAATGCAGAAGGAGCTATGATCTTCAGAAAGAAATAATGTAATTTCTCTAAAGATTGCTCTTACTTCAGTGACCTATGTTTTAAGAAAACTGGTTCAGGCATAGGTGTTTCTATTTTACTTTTAAAATGTTACTTAACGGACTTCCCTGGTGGTCCAGTGTTTAAGACTCTGTCCTTCCAATGCAGGGGGTGAGGGTTTGATCCCTGGTCAGGGAACTAAGATCCCACATGCCGCATGGTGAGGTCAAAATAATAATAATAATAATGAAATAAATGTGTTTTTAAAAATAAATACAATAAAATAAAATGTTACTTAAGATAATTAATGATTAACACATTAAAGTAATGATTAACACATAAGATATCAAAACAATATCTAAATTCTGCCTGCATATTTTAAGCAAATATCTTTTTGATATGTGAGATCATTTGAAATTACACTTTTATATAAATACAAAGATTTTTTTCCCTTAAGTTAGTATTACACTTTGACACTGATTTTTCACTAGCATGCTAAAATTATTTCATTATCAGTGTCTTCCCTGAGATTATCATCCATGAAAAGAAAGAACTGCCTATAGCATACCAATTCCATCCCTTTCAAAGCATTAAGAATATTTTGCAATACTATGTCGAGATTCATGAATCCCTTGTACAATTCTTACACTTCAAAAAAGAGTCAATCTAGGGGCTTCCCTGGTGGCGCAGTGGTTGAGAATCTGCCTGCCAATGCAGGGGACACGGGTTCGACCCCTGGTGTGGGAGGATCCCACATGCCGCGGAGCGACTGGGCCCGTGAGCCACAACTACTGAGCCTGCACGTCTGGAGCCTGTGCTCTGCAACAAGAGAGGCTGCGATAGTGAGAGGCCCGCACACCACGATGAAGAGTGTCCCCCACTTGCCGCAACTGGAGAAAGCCCTCGCACAGAAACGAAGACCCAACACAGCCATAAATAAATAAATAAATAAATAAAATTAAAAAAAAAAATCAATCTAGAATATTACATAGCAGTGGGAACAGAAGTTAATGAACCATATCCACATGAAACATCGACAGATCTCACAAAAAAAAAAGGCTAAGCAAAATAAGTCAGACCCCAAAAGAACATCTTTATGATTCCATTTATTAAAGTTCAAAAACTGACAAAACTAATCTATACTGTTAGAAGTCAGAATAGTAGTTTCTGGAAGGAGGCAGAAAGGGCCTTCTGGTTGCTGGTAATATCATAGTTCTACCTGCTCATTCTGGGTCTTGTTAAATGGGTATGAAAACTTTGTGAGAAATATCAAGATAAACAATATAATTTATGCATTTTTCTGTATGTATGTTATAATTAAATGAAACATTTACTTTAAAAAGATGGTGACACTGAAAAATAAGTTGTTCCTAACTTACACAATAGTGACAAAATCACTGAAGAGTAAATAGATGAAAAAATTAGTATTCAAAAGCAGTATCTTTTTCTTACTATGGAGGCAATTTTTCTAATGCAGACTATTCATATTATGCAAGGCTTTTAATGAAAATTTTATTTGCATATATTTAAGGTGCTACACAGTCTAAGAGAAAATGCAGACTACTAAATGCCCATGGCTTTGTGCTTGAACTCAGAAAAAGGTTGTTGCTAACTCAAATTCTACAGCATCTCTTTATTATACTGTACAAATAGTACTCCTCTGGTCTTCAAAAATATTTACTACAAATCCAAGAAGACCAGGTCTGGTTCAGAGATCTTGGTTGTTACGTCTTCTGGGATAAATATAAGTAAGTTCTAAGAGACAATTTATACCTTAAAAAAATTTCTGTACACTCACTTTCTGTGTCACTCACTTTTCTGAAAACTGAACCAAAATATTAATAATGTGACAATATCTTTCTCAATAAATTAGAAATACTGCAAGAACACAAAACTAGTAGGAACAAAAACCCTAAATCAGAAAAAAAAGTTGTGATATATATTTGATAACTATTTTATACTTCAGATTCCCTGTGATTTTGAAATTTTAAAATGCTTATATATTTTTATAGATATTCATTTTAAAATAATTATTGAACAGAAGAAATAGGAATTCCTGAGTTAGTATATTATGAGACAGTAAAAGTCTAACTTGCAAAGTAACTGTTCTGCTGACATGAGTTTGGTTCCATAAGATGTTTCTACAGCTAGGCTCAATTCGAAGATGTCAATACAATGAGACATTAAAACTTTCACTAAAATGGGAACTTTTACAGAGATAGGTAGAAACTTTCTTAAGTTTCTTAAGTTAACTTGTTTATGTCTCAGTTTCCTATTGAACATTATCATAAGTTGAAAATTTAAGCAACTTCTCCTAAGGCAGGGAAATCAGCAAGTTTTGATTACTTGTATTCTAGACATATGTTCTGCCTATGACTCCAAAACACCTACAGAACTCAGAAGTTCTGTCACAAAATAAAACACATCAATTTTTTTCTGAATTTAAATGGGAAAATGGTAAATTTGTAGATGGAAATATTTGTGGCTCCTCCACAACATTTACAAATCTAAGAAAATCAGAATAATGAGGGAAACGTTTTGCTGTCACTGTAGGTCAGACATCAGATTAAATAATTTGAGGTTCATCTTAAAATTTTAAATTGAAGAACACTGCAACTGAATGCTTCAGGTTGTCTCAAAGGATAAGATACTCTTTGAGACGCTTCAGTTACATGAACAGATTTTTTTTTTAACATCTTTATTGGAGTATAATTGCTTTACAATGGTGTGTAAGTTTCTGCTGTATAACAAAGTGAATCAGCTATACATATACATATATCCCCATATCCCTTCCCTCTTGCATCTCCCTCCCACCCTCCCTATCCCACCCCTCTAAGTGGTCACAAAGCACTGAGCTGATCTCCTTGTGCTATGCAGCTGCTTCCCACTAGCTAGCTATTTTACATTTGGTAGTGTATATATGTCCATGCCACTCTCTCACTTCATCTCAGCTTACTCTTCCCCCACCCGTGTCCTCAAGTCCATTCTCTATGACATGAACAGATTTAAGACATTATTGCTTTGGTTAGGTAAGCACCTTAATGATCGCTTTAGCTATTAAACTATTTATCAGGAGTTAATATTTCTTCCTAAAGAGCTTATCATGCTTTGAGAAAATGGCATATGATTAGGAGATTATGACACCCCACTTTCATCACTGGTTCCTCTTGAGGTAGAGGTATCTTGTCACACCATGGATTAATGCCATATACAACCACTAACACTGTTGGGTGAACGGATATATTTGAAAAGTTCTGCTTTACCTTTTTTTTTTGACTTTTTAAAAAATATTTTTTACTGGGGTATAGTTGATTTACAATGTTGTGTTACTTTCTGCTGTACAGCAAAGTGAATCATATACATATACATGTATTCACTCTTTTTTAGATTCTTTTCCCATATAGGTCATTACAGAGTACTGCTTTACTTTTTATGTTCAAAATGTTGACAATGCAAAGACAAGCAAAATATTCTACAAATCTTATACTGAATATTATACTTTCTCCAAAATATTCCCTAATATTTTCAATAGCTAAAGTAACATGGATATCTGCATTTAACATGCCAACAATAAAAATAATGAAAATCTAGAGCTCCACAATAGAAATTTAATAACACATACCACATCTATATAGGATTGAATTCTAAACGGTTCTCTATTATTGCTTTGGGATCTCCAACTGGTTTTGTGTGTAAAATAATGAAGCATTATTTTTAAAACAATCTGTATCCCAGGTCTAATATCTTTTCTAATTTTCAATGAGCTGGACATCTCTGTAAAAATGTTCTGCCAGCATCTTCAACTCAAATGAACATGGGCCAAAACATGGATGAGCTTATCAAGCTTTTATGTTGTGTACACAAATCTCCAAAGGAATTTCCCTTTGGCCCACAGCTGGCCATAAAAAGAGTAGGTTTTATAAATGAATAATAACCTACTATAATAATACTTGGGTCAGGAGAAAAAAGAGAGACCTTTTGATATAATTTGGCAACAATAGTTTATTTAATGCTTTCTTTAAGAAATCTTCTCTACAGGAAACTCTTCATTCCCTGACTAATCAGTGTGTTAAAATATTACAGGGCATGGAAGGAAAGATATATTAGAGTTTATCCCACTGCTATACTTAAGTATCAGGATAAATGGAACTGAATTAGGTTTTAGTCTCCTTTGAAGGCTTTTAGAACTGTCCGGATATGAAAAAAAAAAACCCAACCAAGTGAAAATATCTTTCATCAATTCTTTATTATGCCAGGCATCCGACAGTGTTAATTTACTATTGCCCCCTTGAGGTAGGCACCGAATTTCTATCCCCATTGGTCTGATTATTCATCTTCAGACCATCTGCTCTGAAGCAGACATCACTCAAACAGAAGCAGTTTCGTGTCACAGCGCAGATGAGGCGCTGACCGCAGCCCCACATACTGCATACACTAAAAAGTGGACTGTTTCTCTTGCATCGAATTATTCAAGATGGAACAAGAAAATACACTCTTGCAATGAAAGCTTCACAATGGCTTACTTCATTATATGACCACTATTTTAAAAGAACTTGCATATATTTTTCTATCCTTACACTGTTGATTTTAGTGTAGCCCTGTTAACATGCACATGGAAACATAGAAGGGCTTTCTGTTTACAACAGTCCAGTGTACATCTGTAGTTGTCAGTCAGATTGATTTTCTAGGGGGTATCACTTAATTACAGCTTAGCAACCACACACAGTAACAACCTGACTCTACTTGTTTAAATGTAATTCTGAACGCATACTATTTTCAAAAAAAGACTAATTTAGAGAAAGTACATCAAAATTGAGCTGCTAACTCAATTTTTTTATTTTACTTTTTTGAGTGCATAAGTTCTGCAGTATTAATGTCTACTCCAGAATAAATAAGAGTTTGAATTCATCAGTTTCTAAAACAAAAGTGATTCGAGATCACTTTTTGTCCCAAGACAATATTTTAATTTTATAGGCATAATAGACCCAAGAACTCTATTTGTGCCACCCTTGGAGTTTCTCTTTTTTTGGAAATCTTTCTAATTACTGGGTGTCAGAAATTTCAGCATGATAATCATGTTGTTTATTAGAAATAATCTGTGTCTCTAGTCCCTTTGGTTAAACTGCTATTAAGTTCATTGTCATCTGTAAAATGCAAAAGCCCTTCTTTCTAATGTGCATATAATTTTTGAGAAGTTGTTTATTCAACCCATTCTCCAAAGTATGTGGGTCCCAAAGGAGCATGCACAGTTTTCAGACTCTTTTGCACATTTCTGATGATCTACATGGAAAGCAAAATTGCAATTCTCAAAAAATCTGCATCATCCTAAATGTAATATAGAAAATCATTTTTACATTCATTTCTTGACCCTCACCATGGTGGTCCTTGATGAATGCCAACAGACCTGTTAAAAATTAAATTAAATTTTTTAAAAACCGAAAGAATATGCAACATGTATGCTGTATAAGAAGTAAATAACTTCCAATTTGACTCAACTTTATTAACTTGATTAAATTTCTGAAAAGACCTATAGTTGTACCTATCTAAACGCGTACATATTGGAAAAATCACAGCTTCAGGGGACTTCCCTGGTGGTCCAGTGGTTAAGAATCTGCCTTCCAATGCAGGGGATACGGGTTCAATCCCTGTTCGGGGAACTAAGATCCCATATGCCGTTGCGGAGCAACTAAGCCCACGTACCACAACTACTGAACCCGCACACTCTAGAGCTTGTGTGCCACAACTAGAGAGAAGCCCGTGCACCACACCAAAAGATCTCGCATGTCACAACGAAGCTCCCACATGCCACAACTAAGACCCGACGCAGCCAAATAAATAAATAAATATTTTTTAAAAAATCATAGCTTCAGTTTGGAAAAAAGTGAAAATAAATTAGTCAAACAACAGATTATTTTGATAATAAATATTATATATAGAATGGCTAAACAACAAGGTCCAACTCTATATAGCACAGGGAACTATATTCAGTATCCTGTAATGAACCATAATGAAAAAGAATATATATATTATATATATATATATATATATATTATATATATATATATATGAAACTGTCACTTTGCTGTACACCTGAAACTAACACAACATTGTAAATCAACTGTTTCAATAAAAAATAAATTTTAAAAAATTAGTTAAAATAATTTAACCAGCTCTTAACAACCAGGCTAAGACAAATATTTTGGAAGTACCTATTGTATAGCAGGCAGTGTGCAAGGGATTAAATGTAGAAAAAATAAACATGATCCATCCCCTCAAAAGATTTTAAGATCTGCATTAAAAAAATTTTTTTAGCTGCAACATAGTCCATGAATTAGATAGAAATGGGTAAAAGTGGATCCAGGGAGATCCATTTAGAGACAGTAGTCCAAGCAATAGATGCTTGTTTTGTTTTACAAATATATTTTACATTTAGATATAGAGTAGGAATAGCAACATAGTATTTTATAAAGTTCCTGGTGATAAGTTAGGTGGAAAACATAGCAGGCACAGGGACTAATGAGTGCAACATCATAGTGGTAGGAAAGAAAACAGTATGAAGAAAAGTATAAGTAATGCAGTGTGTGTGAATTATAAAGATCGTGTTGGAAATGAGAAAGAAGTAAAATTCTCAAAGTAAGGCAGGGCCCAGACCATGAATGTTCTTATATGCCATCATAAGAAGGCTGAGCATTACCCTCTAAGTGAAAGGACAGGAAAAGCCAAGATCAGAATACTGTTCCAAAATAATCACCCTATAACATATGGAAGATGAGTTAGAGGGGAGTCTGTGAGACAATCTGGGATACTACTGCAACAGTTCTGGCGAGCAGTATATCAGGGACAGCAATGTGAAAAAAGTAACGATTCGTCATAGATGTAGGGAAAAGAAGCTATAAAACTTGGGGAAATTGAATTTAAGGGTTTATGGAAAAGAAATTAAGGAAAATTTGGCAACATCTAGCTTTGGCGTGTAATGAGCGACATTACTAATCAAGACCAGAAATTTGGGGAAACAGAATACCCTAAAATTGGAGAGAACACAATAGCTTGGTTTTGGTCTGCTGAAATTTGATGTGCTATCACGGCATGGTAGTGTGTTGAGAATGCAAGACTGAAAAATCCAGGAGAGGATATGAACTACAGACAGAGGCCGCAGCCTAACCTCTGGGAGATGGTCTGGGTTTTTTGCAGCAATACTGGATTTTGCTTCATTCCTTACCATTTCTCTGTCAGTAAAACTCCTAGGAATAGGGAAGCACTTCTTGTATTGCCTCTGGAAGCAAATATTGTTGACCTATCAACATCTTGCATGAAATGCCAGGAAGTGCTGATAAAATAAAAAACTGCAAGATCTATGTATACTGCAGTATATGTGTATACATATACACCAGTGAGACTAAAACAGAATTCTGTACAGGAGATTTCGCATGAGCTCAGAATACTAACGTCATGCAGCTGACATTTCCCTATAAGACCAGTGCACAACTGAGCTATGGCTTTATCCACAATGGATGTGACCTGCTGTAACTTTCTAAATTTACCCTTGTGCTATGAACTGCAATTGTCTAGACTAGTTTGAGCTATTCAATTCTAACTCTATGCAAGGTAAAGAGCTTCCGTAACTATACACTGAAATGTAAAAAGAGGATGGAAAACTGGCTTTAAAAAGGAATGTGTTTAATTAATTACAGTACATGACACATGGCAGTGGAAAAAGACTAGTAAATCAAGTATTTGTAGCTTGCACTGCCTTTTTTCTTTTTTTTTAACATTTTAGCTTATACTACAAAATCCCTCAGTTGGAAATCAGTCAATAAAAACCCCTCTGGTTATTACTGCATTTCAGAGAATATCTGAACTTCTTCTGAGGCAGCTTTCAAAACAAATTCTTGATTTGTTGGGGTAAGAGCATTGGCATCAACTCCAAAGAGAATTTTGAAAAGTAAGGAAACTCAAAATTTAAGCATAACTAAAAACAAAAATAAGGTTAATTTATCTCATGAAACTAAGCTTTGGTTCAGATGCCCAAGACCATTTTTTAAAAAAATCTGGCTTAAGCCAGGTTTAATGAGAAATGGAGAATTCTCTGTTAGTTGTTTTTTATTATTTGACTTCTATGAGAAGTTGTATTAAGTGGATCCTATGGGTGTATTTCCCAGAGGCTTGGGATAACTTCTTCACAACATCCTCCCACCCTACCCTTCTCCCCTCAAGTTTGACCAAGTTCCTTTACTCTGGGGTCCCATAACACACTGAGAATTCAGTCATTCATAAATGTTTGTTGACTACTAGTTATAAGCACAACCTGCACTAGATATTGTGAATGGCTCTAGCAGGATCCCCAAATTATCTGTTTACATATGTATCTCCCCAGCTAGCCTGGCCCTCCAGGATAGATGAGGCCATGACTTCCTCATCTTTGTGTCTCCACTGCCCAACACAGGGCCCAACACAGAGTAGATCAATAAATACTTGTGGAAATAAAACAAAATAAAGGAAGAAGTTCAACAAAGTGAAGGTGGTCAAATAGAAACACGAAGCAGCATTCGTCTGTACAAATTAAACTAGTGAAAACTTTGGTGAATCAAGTAAATTTTTGCAGACTTACTAAATTTTAAAACTTGATTTAAAATCCTGATTAGCAAAATTTATACTTGTTATGTTAATTCACCTTTATAATTCTATTAGATAACCACAATAAAACCAAATCCTGTCTAACTCTTCCTAAGGGTAAGTGAATAAAGAATAATGGGTCATGGGGCTTCCCTGGTGGCGCAATGGTTGAGAATCTGCCTGCCAATCCAGGGGACACGGGTTTGAGCGCGGTCTGGGAAGATCCCACATGCCGCGGAACAACTAGGCCCGTGAGCCACAACTACTGAGCCTGTGCATCTGGAGCCTGTGCTCCGCAACAAGAGAGGCCGTGATAGTGAGAGGCCCGCGCACCGCGATGAAAAGTGGCCCCTGCTTGCCGCAACTAGAGAAAGCCCTCACACAGAAATGAAGACCCAACACAGCCATAAATAAATAAATAAATAAATAAATAAATAAATAAACTCCAATCTCTTTAAAAAAAAAAAAAGAAATTAAAAAAAAAAAAGAATAATGGGTCAGGATGCCCTCTGTCTGTATAATTATTATCTTACAGTTGAAATCATGGGAAAACGACCGTACTTAGCAATGGAATTGATTAGATAGGCTATGGAGCTCAACATTCTCTGACCTTAATTAGTTTAACAGATAATTGCCAACTCTGACATTAGTAATGAAATTAAACATAGAAAGAAATGGTATCATACTGATACTGACTACACAGAACCATTAGTATCCTGTTTCTCAGAAATAAGAAACTATAATTTTGCTCTTTTCTGGGGGGAAAACTTTACATAGAGCAATAACATAAGCTTTTATTATTGTATAAATTATCCAAAGAAGAGGGGAATTACTGAATGCATAACAACATACAGTAATATATTGCACTATCCCCAGAAGTTATAGTAAGACTAACTTCTAAATAAAAGAGATCACTGGTATGTTTAAATTATTCGATGAAGATACAGAGGAGAAAGGCTGTTTTCTTTTAGAATTATTATGCATGTAAAATTCACCTCACTTCAGTCATAGGTAAAACTATATATTTAATTCTACCTCTACATTCTCATATAAATATCTACCTACAATATGACATGTAAAATTAAACTATCCTATTTGTGCATATGTGTATGTGTGGTATGTGTGTGTAAGAATGTGTGTGGAGAGTGAGAGTCATATATCCCACCAGTCAGAACAAAATTATAACTTCTCTTGAAGACACAAACTATGTCTTATAATTCTAGAATTTCCAAAGCATAGTTTAGTGCCTAAAATATATTAGCCAATAAAGATGATTATGATGACAACAGAACCTTGGGAAGAGCATTATCATATTTTTTAGTCTTATGCAAAGCTGAGAACAGGTAACATAGATGCAAGTTATTCTAGTTTTAATTGCTCAAAACTTAAACTTAGAAATTAAAGAAAAGTTAGATTACTTCTGTACATATAAAAATATAGCATTAGAACTTTTTTTGCAAAGCAGTAAACTGTAGCCACAAAGACCTCATTCGTCCACCAAAATTAACTTAGTTGATATATCAACATTTTTTCTTAAATATTAACACCATAGAACCTTATTTTTGGTCCTTGACTAAGAAGCAGGTGGCAGGCTACATTTGTCTTAGTAATTAAAGCCCAAAACTTGTGAAACTAAAAGATACTAAGATTTTCATTCAAAAGATGTTTAGCCATATATGAAAAACTCATAGCTAACATCATAGTCAATTGTGAAAAGCTGAAAGCATTTCCTCTAAGATCAGGAACAAGACAAGGATGCCCACTCACTCTCACCACTTTTATTCAATATAGTATTGGATGTCCTAGGCAGAGCAATCAGAAAAGAAAAAACTAAGATGAATCCAAATTGGAAAGGAAGAAGTAAAACTGTCACTGTTTGCAGATAACGTGATACCATACATATAGAAAATCCTAACGATGCCACCAGAAAACTACTAGAGTTCATCAATGAATTTGGTAAAGTTGCAAGCTACAAAATTAATATACATAAATTGTTGCATTTTGATACATTAACAATGAAATATCAGAAAGAGAAATTAAGGAAACAATTCCATTTACCATCACATCAAAAAGAATAAAATACCTAGGAATAAACCTACCTAAGGAGGTAAAGGACCTATACTCAGAAAACTCTAAGACACTAATGAAAGAAATTGAAGATGACACAAACAGATGGAAAGATATACCATGTTCTTGGATTGGAAGAATTAATATTGCTAAAATAACCATACTGCCCAAGGCAGTCTACAGATTCAATGCAATTCCTATCAAAATACCAATGGCATTTTTCACAGAACAAGAACAAATAATTTTAAAATTTGTATGGAAACACAAGAGATCTCAAATAGCCAAACAATCTTGAGAAAGAATAACAGAGCTGGAGGAATCATACTCCCTGACTTCAGACTATACTACAAAGCTACAGTAATGAAAACAGTTTGATACTGGCACAAAAACAGACATATAGATCAGTGGAACAGAATAGAGAGCCCAGAAGTAAACCCACACACTTATGATCAGTTAATCTACAACAAAGGAGGCAAGAAAAAATATACAATGGAGAAAAGACTCTTCAATAAGTGGTGCTGGGAAAACTGGACAGCTACATAGAAAAGAAATTAGAACATTCTCTAACACCATATACAAAAATAAACTCAAAAGGCACTAAATCCTAAATGTAAGATTGGAAACCATAAAAGTAGAGGAAAACAGGCAGAACACTCTTTGACATAAATTGTAGCAATATCTTTTTGGATCTGTCTCCTAAAGTAAAGGAAATAAAAGCAAAAATAAACAAATGGGACTTAATTAAACTTAAAAGCTTTTGCACAATAAAGGAAACCATCAACAAAATGAAAAGACAACCTACTGAATGGGAGAAAGTATTTACAAATGATATTACTGATAAGGGGTTAGTATCCAAAATATATAAAGAGCTCATACAACTCAACATCAAAAAACCAAACAACCCAATTAAAAAATGGGCAAAAGAACTGAATAGACATTTTTTCCAAAAAGGAAATGCAGATGGCCAACAGGCACATGTAAAGATGCTCGACCCATCACTAATCATCAGGGAAATGCAAATCAAAATCACAGTGAGATATCACCTCACACCTGTCAGAATGGCTATCATCAAAAAGAACACAAATAACAAATGGCAAAAATGTGGAGAAAAGAGAACTCTTGTATACTGTTGGTGGGAGTGTAAATTGGTGCAGCCACGGTGGAAAACTGTAGAGAGGTTTCTCAAAAAGCTACAAATAGAACTACCATATGACCCAGCAATTCCACTCCTGGGCATATATCTGAAAAAAAACCCAAAAACATGAATTTGAAAAGATACATGCACCCCAACGTTCACAGCAGCATTATTTACAATTGCCAAGATATAGAAGCAACCTAAGTATACATCAACAGATAAATGGATAAAGAAGCCATGGTATATACATACAATGGAATACTACTCAGCCATAAAAAAGAATGAAATTTTGCCATTTGCAGCAACATGGATAGACTTGGAGGGTATTATGCTCAGAGAAATAAGTCACACAGAGAAAGACAAATACTGTATGATATCACTTATATGTGGAATCAAAAAAATACAACAAACTAGTGAATATAACAAAAAAGGAAACTCACAGATATAGAGAACAAACTAGTGGTTACCAATGGGGAGAGGGAAGGAGGAGGGGTAATTAGGAGTAGAGGATAAAGAGAAACTATTATGTGTAAAATAAGCTGAAAGGATATAATACACAGCACAGGGAATAAGCCAACATTTTATAAATTTATTTATAAGTGGAGTGTAACCTTTAAAACTTGTGAATCACTATACGGTATTGTACACCTGTAATTTATATAATATTGTACATCAACTATACTTCTATAAAAATGAAAATTAAAAAAAAACAAAAGATGTTTGGATTGTGCCATTTCTGATTAACAATGTTTAAAATGAGAACCCAGAACATAATGTGAAGCTTGAAGAGAACTTGGGTATATATTAAAATCCTGTGGCATCCCTACAAGGTACAGTCCTTTATAGTTGGAGAAGCTCCATTTCTATTTGGTTTCTTTTTCCCACATATAAGAATTGTGGCATATTTCAGCAATTGAGTTCGCTCTACTAATAATATCTTTTCATAGATGTAACTATTAATTTAGCACAAATTATGTAAAGTAATCATTACAAAAATTTAGCCTGACCTAAAGCCTTTCTCTTCTGGTTATGATTTCAAGTAAGAGAATTAATTACATGTGTTTTGGTTGGGGTGACTACACTTTTGTTCACTATATTTTGCTTGAGGATAATTGTCAAAGTCACATTGAGCAAGTCAATTTTTCATCATTTTTACATGATTTGTTTATATTTATGTAGTTTTAGTGATTGTTTTACTTAAATTTAAAAAATATTTTCTTACAAAATATGAACTGACATACACCATATTAGAATTTTACATGTCACCTAGACTTGCTTTTTCTTTTAAGTCATTCATCTACTCATGAGATTCCATGACATGAAGTTTGCTTTGTGTGCATACACTCTGGCTGCTCAACTTCTTGAAGGAATGAATAATAGTTTGTACTTTTTGTCTTTCTTTCTCACACGTACTACTACAATATTAATGTAGTATGTCAAAACATTTATATTCTCATTTAATCCTCATAAACCACCCAATTGAAGAAACTGAGGCTTAGTGAGATTAAAGCACTTGTCCACAGATATTTGGTAATAAATGCCAGAGCTGCAATTGGTACCCAGTCAGTCTTACTACAGAGGCCATGATCATACCACCGTGTGGTACCACTTCCCTAGCTCCACCCAAAGATGCCAAATACCTTTCCACTGTTGAATGATTTGTAGAAGTGTCTGCTGCTTCCTGTTCTGGGTAAAAACTACTGCAATCACATTCCTGGCCTCAGTGATCATGTTATGATTGCCCTTGATGCCCAATTCCCTTTCCTGTGCTAGGGGCAGGGCCTAAAGTTTGAACATTTGCCACTGACACCTCTGGACTACCAAGATTTCTTTTCTTTAATGTTGCTAACCCAAGAGTTGTGACATTACTTCAAAATATTACTGCATATATTACTGCAAATATTAGAGTTACATTACTTCAAAATATTATTGCATATTATACTCGACAAGTGAATCTAGAGCAATGTCTCCATCACCATTATTATTACTACCATGCACAGAAAAAAAATATCAATCTCCACAGCACGGTAGGCTTCAAAGACAACATTTGTTCCTCTGTTTTTAAAGCAGCATGCAGACTTTTACAAGCTCGTACTGACATATTTTCCTGAGTGGGATTTAAACCTGGACTGCTTCCAAGGTGGATGAAACCTCTCTCAGCTGTTCTTAATTAATCACCACACCTGCTATTTAAATGTTGATTACACCTATAGAAATGATCATAGTAAATCTTATTTTCCCTGTAAAAATTTAGTAAAATGTACCCATAAAAAGTCCTCTCCTCCAAATTAATTGAAAAGCTAAATAAGTGTAGAATATTAAATAAAAAAATAATTTGTTATGAAACCTAAATACAGAAATACATATTCCATCAGAGCATTTATCTAAAACTATAAAACTTTCTAGGTTCTTTAACTACTTTTTTGTTCTTACAATCTCTCTTCTCTTAAAAAACATAGGGGAATCATTATAAAAACATATACATATTCTCACAGAACATTTAAGAAGTGAATTTTTAAAAATCAGCCAACAGCCATAGTCCCGTTACTCAAACTTAACACTGCATATTTTGATGCATTTTCTTTTAGAATTTTTCTACACATACACTGTATCTGCGCATATAAATAATATTTTTACAAAGTTGGGATAATAATACTGTCTTCTACTTTTAAAAACTAACATTGCCAAATAACTATTGCCTACACCATTCAGAAGTCATGAAAGACATTCTAAATCTCATATAGTAGTTTACAGATGGATTACAATTGTTTTTAGCTTTCCCTAATTATTTGTAGAACTAGTGCCTTTGTTTTCATTGCTGTCAAGAATGCTATGATAAAAAGTTATGTACATAAGTCTTTGTCCTTGTCTTGATTGTGTCCATTGTTTAAATTCCTGAGGGTGGAATAATGATGTCAAAGGATGTAGATTCTTGGTACATATTGTAATATTGCAAAACTATACTTGAGAGAGGCTGGAGCAAAAGATGCTACCATAACTGTTTGTGGAAGAGCCTGTCTCAACTTAATCACATGCTCAAATTTGCTTTGCTCAATTGATATGCCTATCTTAATGGTTTTGATTTACCTTTTTCATTTTTGAAGAGTTTAAAAGCTCAGTCATACATTTAATGTCTATTACAATTTTTATCTTCTTTGACTTGTCAACATTTTTTGTCCTTTCAGAGTTTCAAATGTCTCTTTTATTTTTAAAAACTTTATACAGACAAGATAACACTTTTCCAAGTTTGTTATTTTCTCTGTAATATACTTTTTGACTTTTAGAAGTTTTAAATTCTATAAATTGAAAAGTATAAACTTCTACTTTTAGATTTTTATTCCATTGCTTTCATGCCTTCCAACCCTGAAATCAATAAAATACTTCTCATTTTCTTCTGGCTTAAAAAAAAATTGCTTTTCTTTCCATTTAACTTTTAGTAACCTGAAATTTGTTTTGGTATGGGGCATAAGTGACAATCTTACTTGAAATTTTCCAAGCAGGCAATTTTTTTCAATTGCTGAAAATCATTCAACCCACTTTTAACCTCCCCTAATGTCTCCTCTTTACATTTCTCTTTCTTCGAAAAGTTAGTCTAATATAATGAGCTTCGAACTACTTTTTCAAGGAGAGTACAAATGCAGGGCTTTTAAAATGCATTTGAAAGTAAGAGATCAGCAACTTAAAACAATCACGTATACGTATAGACTGCTATTAAAAAAATCCTCATGGTAACCAAAAACCAAAAATCTATAACAAGTACACACAAAACAAAGAAAAAGGAATCTAAACATAACACTAAAGATAGTCATTAAATCACAAGAGAAGAGAACGAAAGAAGAAGGGAAAAATCTATCTTTGCAATCCTGGTTCTATCACTTACCACGAGTTGTGTGACTGTGAGCAAAGTATTGAACTCAAATAAGCCTCAGTTTGCTTGTCTATAAAATGTATAGGATTATATGGACTAAATTAGATAATATATGTAAAATCCCTAAGAAGAGTACATTGGAATAGCAGACACTCAACAAAATTAAATTTTATTTTTTTTTCCTTGTGGGATATTTTTTTTAAATAATTCAAACAGAAAGTCACAAAAATTATAATCATCCTTATCAGTTCACTCAGTCCCATGTAATTAATTTTTTTTATCTTGATCTTTGGTTAGCACTTTTATGAGTTCATCAGTTTTTCATTAGAGTTCTGAAAATGCTTATTCATTCAGTTCAGCAGTACAGTCAGTTACCAGAAACCTGTACTTGTCAGAGTTTTTTCCATGAATTCCTTGAAGATGAAACCCTTTTATACGAACATATTTGCAAAAGCATCAGAATAAAAGTAAATTTTAATACTTGATTCACAGAGCTATCATAAGGAATAAATGAAATTTATATATGTAAATGGTATGTGGAGCACCATTACAGAACCTGGCAAATAATAGGGGCTCAATAAATGATAGCTATTATTATTAATTAATTAATATAGAACCTCCCCTACATTTCCACATTTCATTTATTTATTTATTTTCTTTATTTTTTATTCTCCTGCTATTTTCCACATCTAAGTCAACTGTCGATCCTGAATAGAATAGATCTAGTCTCAATGCAAAATCAAGTGGTTAGGGGTAGACCAGAAAGCAGCCCAGTATCAATAACTTGGCTGACAGTGTTATGGCTAGGGTCTGACATGTAGCTCTAAATGCTTGGGTCACATTTTAAATAGAAATGAAAGTTGACATGTCCATCTGGATCACTGTTTAATTCTTCAAAGAATTAATTGGTGAGTTTACACAAATCAACACCAAAGAAAAGACTGATTCTTTAATCTGTATTTATATATTATATAACAAAAGAAAGAAAGAGCATGTAGACAGTGGAATTCACCATCTACTTTCGTGGAAGAAACTGATTTAATACTTAATTTTACAGGTCTTTTAGAAATGCATATATAATTTTTTAAATTGAAAATATACGGAGTGAATATTTGACACCTCCCATTAGTTGATGTACTAAGAAATTTTAATGAGGCCAAAAGAACTTTGTTAATCATCTCTCACATGCTGCACGACTTTTTAGGCAGAAGTGTGGAATTCAGTCAGGAAATCGTACTGGACTTCAATTCCGTGAAAGGATCAAATCATTCAGAACAATCTTACTGTTCAAGCTGGCTGCTCAATAGTGGAATGAAATTCTGATTTTTAAAAAACTGGGGGACACATTTTCATAACAACATCTTATGTTGTTAGCACCTAGATTTCTGATGGGACTTTACAAGCTTAAACAATGAAAGGACTCTATATAGGCGTACAGCAATTACTAGTTTTAGGAAGTGGAGCTTAAATTTACTTTAAGTACTGTGATTTAAAATCACATTGCGATACAATGCAAACACCTTCTTACTTTTAAGATAATGCATAGGACTGTAGGAGGCCCCATTCGCTGGCAGAGCAGCCTCTGTCCCCACGTGTCCTGTGTGGTCTTGGTGTCTTTAATTGCCAGTAAACAGAATTTGGCAATCAGCTGAACTAACCTGGATTAGAAGAAACTTAATATGATGTGAAGGATTTTAATACTCTTAAGCCCTTATGTGCAGTTGTTACATATTCAGCCCCGTCTTTTCAGTAAAGAAAAGGTTTTCAGCCTCTAAGAACATAAAGCAGTGGTTATCATACAATAATGCACTTAAGGGTTACTTAGAGACCATGCTTAATCTGTTAAATAAATATTCTCAGCTCCCACCTCAGAGATTCTAATTCTGGAGGTCTGGAGTAGGGCTCAGCAAGCTACATCACTTTAAAACACCCCAGGTGATTCTTCTGATGTGGGCAGTTCATGGAACACACTTTGGAAGGTGATGACATAAGGGATTAACTAGACCTTTCATTCTATGTATTTATTACACAACCCAAAAACACTTTATCCCTGATGTCATCCTCAATCATTTAGGCAGTCAGAATGTATGATGTAAGAATGCATAAGAAACTGAATATGATAAGCCAGTTTTTAAAGAAATAATTATGTATTATAGACATATGGACAATTTTGTGAAACATACACCTTACTAACAGAAAACTGTTGAATGTCCTTTACTTCTGAAAAAGGAGTTTTTCCTTCTGTAAATCTAAAGAAAAAATTATATGTGACGACCAGTGGTTTTCAAAAAGAAAAGAGCCACAAATTTTCCTATGTACTTCTCTGTTTTACTAGATGTCTTAGTACATGCTTTCTAACTAATTTCCTTCAGAAGGCTAACAATCCAGAAAGATATGATTCTAATGTAGCAAATCTGAAGAGACTTCAACTGTAGTTTTAACACATTATTTCTGCCTGGAGCAATCTTTTCCGTGATAAAGTGAGAATTCCTCATTAGACAAATTAACAATCTTAGATATTTAATTTTAAGTACATGATGTGTTTATTTAATAGAGTTGTTATCAACAATCTTAGATATTTAATTTTAAGTACATGATGTGTTTATTTAATAGAGTTCTTATACTAGATAGAGAAAGTACTACGGTATCAAGTAGAACATAAGATTATACTTCAAAGCCCCCTTTTGAAACTCATTGATAACTGAGGTAGGTAAAGAGTACAAAAAAAACCAAATTTTAAAATAATATGTCAGCAACATTTATAATTCATCAAAAACACTGTTTCAACTCACAATCTCTATCTACTATTCAACACCTGGCTTTCACATAGCTTTTAGATACGATTCATTAGCTCAAAGATGCCGTTGAAATGATTATACTTTCGATGATCGTTGTAGTATTTTTACATCTTATAAGCAAATTTTAAAGAAAGGTAAAAAACAGTTTTACTATAGTCACATAAGCCCATACAAATATGACGTGAATGTAAGCTTTGAAAAGTCAAACTCTTAAAAGTCTGACAATCAAATGTAATATAATGTGCCCCAAATTTCAAAGAGAAGCCTTTAAACAAAAATGAAGGAACCAGTAGCTATTTCTTATGGCAAAATAAATTTTAAGTTTCACCCATTAAGAGGGCATTCAATCCAAAGCAGCAACTGAAAATGGGTAAGAAACAGCAGATGTCTGTGTGGGAAGGAAGCAAAATATGGTTGAAAAGACAGCTCTTTCTCCACAGAGTATTCTCAGCTCCACCATACATGTGACCCTGAAAAAGCCACTGTATATCCAGTAGAACCAATGTTATTAAATACAGAAGAAAGACTTAAAATTATTACATAGTTCAAATTATGTTTGGTTTGGATGAACCTCATTATAAGAAAAATATAATGGAAATAGTATTAGATATTGATTGTTTATATGATAATAATAATTCCTCTTATCACAGTGTAATATTTCACTGAAAGGCATCTATTGCATTTTATGTACAATTTCATATAGAGATTGCATAATAATTCAAGGAATTATTACAGTAAATATGTTTTATACAATTAATATTTCACAGCAGTAATGTGTGTGTACTTGCAGTAGGGTACGTTTTTTGTTTTGAGCAGAAAGTTATAATTAAATCTTCTTAGTTTTAATTCTTAGTTTTTCCAGGTTCTTTAAATATTTTTAGAAATGTCTTTTGTACCTCTATCACTTTTTCAATTTTCACAGCCTTTGGTTTCATCTGGAGGCTTGTCACCTGCAGCTGGAAAATGCCCACAACTAGATTCGCTATCTTGGGTGGTTTCTTAGTCATTAATTTATTCAAGTTTTCCAAAAATATTTATTGAGCATCTGTTAGGTACTAGGTGCTTGGTTAGGCACTGCAAAGAGAGTGGAGCTTCTGATACGCAAACCACAACCTAATTGGTTCTCCTAAAACAGCCTTTGTCAGTGGTCTTTCAGTAGAACAGAGTCCAAATTCTGAAGCTTGGCGTATGAAGCTCTTGATAGTCTGATCCCATTTATATTAACCAAATTTCATGAATTTCACACGTGTCCAAAAAAACGAGGTGTTACAGCCATGGGGATTCATACACTGCTTCTCTCATTCTAATGTTACTATTGACTCCAAGACTGAGCTTGTGATCTGCTCATAATGCTTCAAGATTTGACTTTTCTGTAACCCTCTGAGACTGAGTTGTCATTCTTAGGTATTCCACAACACACTGTGATCTCTCACCACACTGTAACACCATATTGGGACTCCTGCTTTGTCCATCCTTGGATTATGCTCCTTCAAGCCAAAGTTGCATGTCTTATTCATCGTGGTAAGCCCAGTGCCTGGCACTTAATAAATGCTCAATAAATGCTTGCTGAATGTGCCTTCTTCCCAACAGGAACCAAGATTGTACTCTGCTTCCAAGATCTACTGTAAGCTAGCACATCTATACAATGGAATACTACTCGGCCATAAAAAAAGGAATTAAATTTTGCCATTTGCAGCAACCTGGACGGACTTTAAGGGTAATATGCTAAGTGAAATAAGTCAGACAGAAAAAGACAAATACTGTATGATATCACTTATATGCGGAATCTAAAAAATACAACAAACTAGTGAGTATAACAAAAAAGAAACAGACTCACAGATATAGAGAACAAATTAGTCATTACCAGTGGTGGGGGAGAGCAAATTAGGGGTGGGGATTAAGAGGTGCAAACTACTACATGTAAAATAAGTAAGCTACAAGGATATATTATATAGCACAGGGAATATAGCCAATATTTTATAACTATAAATCGAGGATAACCTTTAAGAATTGTGAATCACTAACTATGTCATATACTTGAAACTTATATAATATTGTACACCAACTCTACTGCAATAAAAAAATTTTAAAATAAAAATTTTTTAAATCTACTGCAGGCTCCAACTTCTCCATTAGCAGAATGGATGTTCAAAATATTTAACAGCTGGTACAGTTCACACACCAGCCAATCACAATGGACACTGTCTGTAGCACTAGAGGAAGGTGGTCCTGGAGGCCCCCAGCTAGTCTGGGCATCATTCCTCTATTTGTTCATTTTGGGGTTGGAAGTGGACGGGGGAATCCTGAGGATGGGCTCCAGGTAGCCACAGTAGAAGAAGCAGCTTGGTGGGCTCATAGAAGAGGCTATTTAATTAGTCTGCGTGGAATCATTTCAAAGTATAAACAATTGGTACAGCTGTTCTGCTCTATACTAGCTGAATCTCAGCCCTGTCCATGAGACATTCCCAAAACAGTATGATCTGTACTGTTCCTCTTCTTCCTTGTCATCTTTTAGGTACTCATTTCATCACTCACACTGCCACCTACTCTCCTATTGACTTTAATAGTTAATTGATTACATGTGGATAAGTCCTGCTTCTAAGACTAGATTGAAAGTTCCTAGACGACAGAAGCCATATCTTATCTTCTTTCAATATTTATCTTTAAATAAATTATCCAAAAGTTACATAACCATGCTCTATATCATTTCATATTTTTAAAAATGCTTTACCAGAATGATTTTCATCATACTCTTGGATCTTTTTAGGGTTAATAACAAAACTATAGGAAGAAAGTTTTCTTATAACAGTTATAAAAAAGGCTACCAAAGATAATGTTCACAATATCATTTAAAGTCTCTTATTTCTGTCCTCTTAGAACTCAAAATTGAAGAAAAGTTTAACTCTCTTGACAGTATACTGTGTGCTTCATACATAAGGAACCATCTCTCTTTCTTTCGCACACACACACCGTGAGCACACACACACACACACACACACCACTCCACCTTAGTAAATAGCACCATCTTGTACCCAGTTGCTTAAGCCAATAACCCCTTCTCTTTCTTTCAAGAGCCAAAACAATCCTTCAATAAAAACAAAAATACATCCGGAATCTGATCACTTCTCTCACCACCACTATTAACACCCTAATTTAATCCTACATCATCGTTCACCTCAGGGGTTTCTGGGACAGCTTAAGTTGGCCTCCGTTGATGGAATGTACAATCCATTCTCCACCAAGCAGACACAGAGAGACAGAGAAAGAGAGAGATAGAGACAGAGGCACAGAGAGGGAGGGAGGAGGAGAAAGCTCACGCGAGAAAGATCTTTTGAAGCATAAATGAGGTTCTCCTATTTCTCTAAAACCCTCCAGAGGTTTCCCACTGTACTTTGAATGAAATCCAAAGTCCTTTACCAAGGCCCACTACATTTAGAAAGAAATCTAAACTTCTGCCAAGGTAGGCCTGTGCCTGCCTCTCAGACCTCATTGCCAGCCCCTTTCTTCTCTGTTCGCGATGCTGCAACCATGCTGCCTTTTTGTCCCTTGGACTCACCCAGCACATTCCTACCTCAGCCGGGCAGCACGCTGCCCCCACCTCCCTATGCAAGTTTAATGTTTGTCTCCCCCTACTCTGTCTCATCCACATATGGCCAGGATTTAGATCAATACCTAGCTCAATAAATATTTGCTGATTGACTTACTACCTCTTGATTCAGCACAGCAGAAAAGTACTGAATTGTTTTCACAAAAACACCAGAATTCAATGCCCATGGGCTAAGGTCACAAGAAAATGTATACAATAACAAGAAGGCTGGAATAAAGAAGATAAAATTTTTTCTACTATAACTGAAAAAATGTTTAAATAAATGAAACAAGAAAATAAAAATCTCTGAGAAAAAACTGCTAAAATGAGGAGGATAACAATTTAAAAGTCATCTAGGACAGATAATCTAGGTAATATTTGTGATGAAGCATCACATTTATGGTTTTGCTCTTGGGACAAAGCAAATTAATCTGATATGGTGAAGAAACTACAGTGAATATATGTCCATGCCACTCTCTCACTTTGTCACAGCTTACCCTTCCCCCTCCCCATATCCTCATATATACACTACCAAAAGTAAAATAGATAGCTAGTGGGAAGCAGCCGCATAGCACAGGGAGATCAGCTCGGTGCTTTGTGACCACCTAGAGGGGTGGGATAGGGAGGGTGGGAGGGAGGGAGACGCAAGAGGGAAGAGATATGGGAACATATGTATATATATAACTGATTCACTTTGTTATAAAGCAGAAACTAACACACCATTGTAAAGCAATTATACTCCAATAAAGATGTTAAAAAAAAAAAGAAACTATAGTGAAAAGTACATGATCTCAATGCAAGACAAATATAAAGAACACTTAGAACAATTTGCAAATCTATAAATGATGCCATGACAAAAATACAAGCCAAGAAGAACAAGAAAAGAAGATCTATTCCTGACGCTGTTCTAGTCTGCACTTTACCAAAGCACGGTCAAGAAGCCGTCTCTCTGGAGCCCGCTTAGCCCTTGCATGGCTTTGCGGACTCATGTCCCAGACAGAGCTCCCCTAAGAATCCAGGACAAACTCTATAAAGCATCTCTGAGAGCTTCTTCTTTCATAAGTAAAACTGGAATATATATACCCATCATCTGTAAAAAGGAAAAGGAAAAGGTATCTGAGAGATCATGCAGTTTTCCCTTCTGTGATCAACAGAAATATTTAGAAATATCACTAGGACTTACTCTGAATAAGAATTTTAGTACAGCTGAATTTTGTTCTCAACTCTCTACTACCCCACATGCTTCCTCTTTTTGGAACTGTCAAGCTGATTGTGATAATAGCAGATCTTGGAGTCCTTTAAGGACTAATGTAAGAGGCAACCACATTTCAGAGGAAAACCCTAACAGGCTCATGAGCCTTATATCTTCATTAGGAAGGCAGACATTTTTTCTCAGTAGATTTGGAAGAAGGTCTCTCTGGAAGTAGAGCTCTCTCGTGCCCTTAAAGTTTGCGTGAAGGGAGGGATGAACTTGGGAATACTCACAACATAGGGGCTGGAGTCCAGTGCAGTTCTTTATCTGTGGTCGGGGGTGAGAGTCTGCCCAGAAGGTTTGCCTACTCTTTTTCTCCATGCAAATATCTCCCTGCCACTAGAGTCCTGGCTGCACTAGCAAAATGAAAAAGAGACACTGTAACTAGTTGGAAATGTATTTCCAAATTGCTTTCCAAATATTTAGAAAAATTTACAGCATACCCTGGAATGTCTACCAGTCTCAACACACTCTTCTAAGACTGAATATTATTATATTTTATATCTTTGTTAACAGACAGAATATTTTATTATTGGTTTAATGTATATCTTACAAAATAGGAAAAGAATACTAAAATTAATATTTAGTGACCGAAAAATTTAGCAATCGAAAATTTAATAATAGAAAAATTTAGTAATTGTTGGAAAACAGCCAGGTCGATTTGTTGCCCTGCTGCCTAAGGCTGCGTTTGCTCTGCAACCAACAGAGCTGAGGAGCAGCAACAGAGACCGTGTGCCCACAAAGTCTATAATATCCACTCTTGGACCCTTTACAGAAAGAGTTTTCTGGACTTGGCTCTGGAATTTAAGTATTAATTTGAATACACATTATAAAATATTATTTGTCCAGTTATAGAACTTTAAAATTTTGTGGCATATTAGCTATTCATCATTTTTGCTATAATCTTTTTTTTTTTAATATTTATTTATTTATTTATTTATTTTGGTTGTGCCAGGCCTTAGTGGCGGCAGGCGGGCTCCTTAGTTGCCGCTCCAGGATTCCTTAGTTTTGGCTCCCTGGCTCCTTAGTTGCGGAACACGGGCTCTTTAGTTGCGGCATGCAAACTCTTAGTTGTGGCATGCATGTGGGATCTAGTTTCCTGACCAGGGATCAAACCCGGGCCCCCTGCATTGGGAGTGCACAGTGTTATCCACTGTGCCACCAGGGAAGTCCCGCTATAATCTTTTTTTTTTTAAATTTTATTTATTCATTTATTTATTTATGGCTGTGCTGGGTCTTCGTTTCTGTGCGAGGGCTTTCTCTAGCTGCGGCAAGTGGGGGCCACTCTTCATCGCGGTGCGCGGGCCTCTCACTGTCGCGGCCTCTCTTGTTGCGGAGCACAGGCTCCAGATGCGCAGGCTCAGTAGTTGTGGCTCACGGGCTCAGCTGCTCCGCGGCATGTGGGATCTTCCCAGACCAGGGCTCGAACCCGTGTCCCCTGCATTGGCAGGCAGATTCTCAACCACTGCGCCACCAGGGAAGCCCCGGCTATAATCTTTTAAAGTTACTTTAAAACTTAGGAAATTATTATATTGCCACAATAATATTTAGGTTCATTTTCTACTTTTTTGTGGTATAATTTCTGGGTTTAATTATGTAACATATCTGGAAATAATTATGGTCTCATTTTTTTTATCTTATAAAAAATGTATAAGCCTATTAAGTGGAATTTCAAATATGCACGTACCATAATATTGTTCTAGAAGAAATTATTTTTGTTCGCTTACTTTCAATAATTCCTGGTAACTGATTTATTCCTCATTGCTATATTTATATATACAAACAAATGTCAGACTATTCAAAATTCTAAATAAAACTTATAGAAATGAATGAAGTATTAATTTACATAAAGCCCAGCAGTTTTAGAACTTTAAATTTATATTTTTTTCCATGAGTTTAGTTCCGATTATGAATAAACCTGGAAATTTATTTAGTTGAAATTTTTGTCTCCCAAACACAATAAACTCTATGAAACATTTCTAAGTTAATTTCCAGAAGAAAAAAAAGTGCTAAGGACCTCTGTTTCTGTTTTTTCTCCCCATAAAAGATTATTATAAAAATAAAAGTTAATAAGTTCTGAACCTCTTAACTTAATCATTAATAATGACAAGCATGAATGATGAAAAGGGACTAATTATGAAATGTATCTAGATGATGTAAGGAGTGAGTGGCTTCAGTCTTACAGTACCCATTTAAAAGTAAAGAAAGACGACAGATTTCTTAAATTTGGGAAACTTAAAGCTGGATAGAACCACATATTTTGCTTGTCATCTTTGGTATTAGCTTTTTTTTTTTTTTTTTGCCCATGTCTAAAGTGGTGAAATCCTGAGTAAAATATCACTTCAGAAAGTAGACAACAGATGCATTTCCACTTCTACCATACCTTTCCATGTCACAACAATCATTATATGCTTCTGTCCATAAAATCTTTGACAGAAGAGATTATTCAATGATCAGCAGGTTATATTATTTAATTCAGAGAAATCAGATTGTAATAATTTTTTTAATATCAACTCAAATTTTTTTCAGGGCTAATATCTATATTAAAATGGATAGGAGGATTTTAACAGGGGAATGAATGATATCGCTATTGATTATTTCTTCTTAAAAAGTTTTTAATCATCTTCTGAACTCGAAAGTTTTGAATGAATTTCATATTTCAGCTCTTGGATCTCAAAATCATGCTAAATCTTGCTCTTCTTTACCTAAAAGAACCTATCAGTGCATCAAAATATCATCACTTCTGTTCTCTACGTTTTAAAAATAGGCTTTTATATTTAATTTTTAAAGTACCTCTAATTTATTTTCATGCTTTACATTTTTCTGAATGGTTTTTAAGAGGTGAAAACAGGGAATACACTGTGTAACTTAAAAATATTGAGGGAGTTATTAACTAACATTTTAAAGAATGGTCTCAATGTTAAATTAATGAAAAAAATTCCTAGAAACTACCTTTTAAGCAAGGTAGTCACTTCTTGGAGAATATATTCATATATTGCAACTAAGCAAGCTTGTAGAGCTACTAAACAGTTACCCAAAAGTTCACCTTTTTTCGCCCCTTCAGTCCAGAAATTGCACTCGAAGTGGCCGCTCAGAAATCCCGAATGATGCTCCTGTTGGATGTGGATAATTTAAACCATAAACCATAACCCAGAATGAGAACTGCAACAGCCCCTGGTCACAAACCTGGGCGGTGCAGTTGTTAAAGCAGGTGTGCCCCCCTCCCCACCCTTTTGCTTAATCTCTTGCCTGGGGTGGCTTCCTTCCAATTCGGGAAGCACCGTCCTCATTTGCACTACAGTGCTGACAGACTTTCTTTTCACCGCAGCTATCTGCAAACACTGGCTCTGCACGTTGTTTTTACTGATAAGTTCTTAGTTTCTCTTTCGGTTTCACTGTGGTCTGACAGAATTTCAATGCTACGAAATTATGAAATTCATCCAGGTCAGAGTAAAAGCCAAAGACAGTAGGGAGTCACCTCAAAGTCCTCACTCCTGGAAATATCGGGCACACACTTCAAAGTACAGAGTATGTTTCTTTGATTCAGAAATCTTCCTTATCTTAGTTTCATGGCTACGCTCTGAAATACATGACTTGCAATAAGGTCAAATTCCTGCATCTGACAGATGAAAGGTAAACTTTATCCTCCAGCAAATAGGAAAATCAAAATATTTCAGAAAGATTTTTGGCCCTCCCCCCCCCAAAAAAATCACAATAAGCCTTTGTAATTATTTTAAGAAACGTACCATGACTATGAATTATTAAAGTCTGAAAGTCAACTTAGATATTTGATGGCTCGACTTTTAGGCCTCTGCACAAAATATTATCATCATAATCAGAACAGTATTTAAAGGGCTTTTCACTGATGTTAGTTAAATATTAGAAGAAAAACGCCTTTATAGGTTGAAACTGGGAAGTTAGTACGTGCTTTTTAATCCTAATGAAAAATGAACTATGAATATATAAACAGGCAAAATAATTTAACAGCCTGAATGTAAGTGAATCTCTGCAATATTGCTGCAAGTCACTCCATAATAAAATATATGTTCAGCTTTGGATAAAACTTAATTAAAGAGACGGCATCCTTGCTTATTCCCAACTGTCAGTTCACAGCTAAAGCCAGCTCAGAAGGAACAAACATGAACATTGCGGAACACGAAGAGGAAACAGCAGCAGGCCACTGAATCAGAGGCAGTCAGCTGGTTTGATCACATTGGTTTTATTCTGTCAGCTTCCTTCCAGGAAGTTTGGAGTTTTAACCAATGAGGTCCAGTGTTGATTCTCGGGCCACCATCCTCCTCTCCTCCAGCCTGTGACTTAGAACTTACCCGCACCCCAAGTTCTTCGGTGTCCTCACTGTTACAGCCATAGTAGTCTGGGGTTTTGTCCAACTCCTGCAAGTGTCCCTGTGCTCTTACACTCTTATCCGCATGACAAGACGGGCAGAGAGCTGCATTACCCATCTCAGTTCTACGGTTCCTGCTGTCAGTGGGGCCGTCCTTGCCCTCTGTGCTCTGTCCAGGGCTCCCAGGGGGATACTAACGTGGACGATTCATCAGACGATCCTTGGCTCCTCTGCTCAATTCCCCTACACGCCCCTCACCAGTTCTCCCCATCTGCTGGCCGGCTTGCTGGTGTCAGAGAGAACTCAAAACCCGACCAACTGCAGGCTGCCTTCAGTGACCATTTCCAATTCAGGCTCTGCCAGTCTATTTTTACACCTACCAGGCCAGCTATGCATGTCAATGGAGTGAGGGGGGGCGAGGCCAAGGGGGAGCAGGGGAGGGGGCAGTGTTGTTTTGTTTTTCACCAGGCAAGCAGCCTCCTTTACACATGGACTGAAGTTCCTGCTGTGTAAAATGTCTCTACATAGGAGAATTTTTGCATTACTCAATGAATGTCTTTGATTTTCCCCCTCTCGGTCTTCCTATTCACACAGAACACTAAAGTTGCTAACGACCTCGCTTCACCAGCATAACAGGTAAACATTACTTTTGTAATTGCTTAAACCAAGAAGGATTCACTTGGCTAACAGATTTTTTTTTTCATAATCATTTACAGAAAACAATTAGCCATCCTTGCAGCATTTACAATTCACTGGAAACACATCAATCAAAATGGCTCATTTTACACCAGTATGGATGTTTTAAATTTAATAAGTTATCCACAGTTTTTCATTATTCATGAGTGTTCCAGTAAGAACAAACATTTTGCTTCATTTATAATTCTTTTTAATTTTTACTATTTTGAAAATGTTTCCCTCAGCTTTATAATAGATAATCAAGAATGGCTTTCAAGGCGGTGGGGGGGGGGGAAAGAATGGCTTTCAACATGATACATACTATCTTTGAAACCATATTACAGATTTTGAAAGAAATTGTTTCCCACTGAGATAAGCATAGCAAACACACCATAGATTTTTCTTTAACATCTTCATTGGAGTATAATTGCTTTACATTGTTGTGTTAGTTGCTGCTGTATAACAAAGTGAATCAGCTATACGTATACATATATCCCCATATCTCCTCCCTCTTGGGTCTCCCTCCCACCCTCTCTATCCCACCCCTCTAGGTGGTCACAAAGCACCGAAGCTGATCTCCCTGTGCTATGCAGCTGCTTCCCACTAGCTATCTATTTTACATTTGGTAGTGTATATATGTCAATGCCAATCTCTCACTTCATCCCAGCTTACCCTTCCCTCTCCCCACACCATAGATTTTTGAAGCCAATTATGATATTTTTAAAAATCAAGACTTTGTTATAGACTATTATGGGTTGAACTTCATTCCCCCATTGAATTTCCTCTACAACATTATATATCTAATTATTTTAATAGTCCTGTCCTTCCTCATTTGTTATTTGTTTTGTGTGTGCATATTTTCTCTTCCAAATAGGTTTTAAACTCTTCACTGGTAGGGTCCAGACTTGATTATTGTATCATCCATCCATATGTTACATACTAAATATTAAATGTTTAAGAAATGTACTGAAATGAAAGTGATCATTTGGGGAAAACAGGAAGTAGAAGATATCAATACTTAGGAATTAACCATGTTACATTTGATAGAACTCATCTTTCAATTTGTCATTTTTTTAAAAAAGTAAAAATGCTTTGTCATTTTTTCGTTAAAAACAGCATTCCTGAAATACTCTATCACTCTATATTGCTGTCCAAAGCCCTATGAACTCAAATCTGCGATTGGCACTTTTGGATTGTTGATTTCCACAAGAGCCCCACAATGCTTTTTTACCAATCCTGTTTTGATAAGTCTTTATCCCAGAGCTCACGAGCCTAGGGTATGTTACTAAATATTGGAGCCCTACACTTCAGTATCTGAGAGGCATTATCGGCATTCAGTGAAATTATTTTTACCTTTCAGCTATAGGTGAAGATATTGTTTAAACCTTTCTAAAAAAATTAATTGACTGAACCACAATATTAGGACAACAATGGAGGGGTGGAGATGATTTCTCCATTCATGTTAAAGAGGAGCATAATCTAAACATTTAAGATATTAAAGATTTGGGTGAAAGTATTAAAAAAGATGGAGCTTCAATATCAGTAACAAGATTAGACTGGTAGCTGAGATGTATCAAGCAAAGCCTTCCAAGTTGCCTGAATTATTCTTATATAGACTAAACTAATGATTTTGTATAATGCGGTAATTTTTCATCGAACGTTCCATATACTTTGAACCATGTACTGTAGGAATTAAGTAAGCTATGATGTTTAATGATGTGGTTACAAACTCTACCAAAAGGATATGTTTTAATTTTTCCTATCTTCTCTAGAAGAAGGTTCATAAAGCCTTATAATGCCTTACAAAGTCTCAAGACAGCTGCTTCTTCTTGAATATATATGAACTATTTTATTCAAAATAGAAACCAATATTTCACCAACCGTTTACATTTACGCACATTTAGAATTAGTAAGTGGACTATTTTTAAAGCAAGAAATTTAATATTTAACAGCCTTTTGATATAAAATCATGCAACTTAAAAATTGGAAGCAAATCCTGAAAATTCTCTCTAGCCTCCTCCCCTCACTGAGCTGTATCTATACATATAAA